>NC_056739.1:644426914-644651736 GCF_019279795.1 Protopterus annectens
ACATGCTGGTGAGTGTCTTAACACTTTCATATTGGTACTGAAATGTGCATGTCATAGATGAGGTGTAGGCCATGTACACGTAACACACCTACGCATAATGCATGCTGTCCATGTTTGCTGTGAGACATTAATTATCTCAGTAAAGTCAGTAGCTGCCTTAATCACATACAATGCACAGTGCAGCAGACACAATTGTGGCAACACTGTACTGCACCTTGGATATGCATAGTTGCTAAAGCTGTACACAACAGAACATGTTTATCATATGCAGTACACAGAAACATGAGCAGCGGAGCACAACCCAAGAACACTGGTTTAATAAAGGCAATATTGTAAGCACAAAACACGCTTTCGGCGAGCCCAGCGTCTCAACTTCTTCAGACAAAATTACAAGCCAACTAGCTAACACTTTATATAATCAGCAGTCAATCAATTTTAATTAAATCAGTACTACTTGTCTAATTAAATAAAATAAATCTATGTAAAACGATTTTAAAAGGATAGCTTAATTTAAAATTTAAAACCTATACAACTATTTTAAACTTGATAAGTACACATAATAAATATAAATAAATAAATTAAATAAATTTATAAATTTAATTTATGTGCATATACCTATATGTGTGTGTGTGCGTGTACTTGTACAAAAAACAAACTAATATACACATGTAAATATAATTATAACAGTATGTGTATAAATATATAAATATATAAATGTATAGTTATGGAAAACACACTAATTAATAACCAAGATGCATTTTAAAAACATTATATGTTAACATCTTTATAACAGCATCATACTAAATGCAAAAACATCTAAAATAGATGATTACATAGTCCCTAAAAAACAGCGTTCATCTGTTTGATTAATAAACCTAATTCATTTAAAACAAAAGACAAAACATATTGCCATGTTCTTATATGTGTATATATATATATATATATATATGCAACAGTTTATGCAAACAGACAACATGCTTCACATTATGCATCTACCTTTTTGTAGATAATAATTTAAGAACACAAGCAATAGATACAAATTCATTTAAGCCTGGATGAGTATATGCACATGTACGTAACTGCCAAACCAGTTCATTTATTTCTAAATGAACCTGCCAAGGGCCACCTTTGTTATCCACCAAAATTCTACCCAAAACTGTAAACTTAAAGGAGTGTCCAGGACAAGCATTTATATGCCTTGCGAAGGCATTATTTAAGTCCTGCCTAGCTATAGCATAAATATGTTCATAAATGCGCTGTTTAAGCTTTCTTACTGTTTTCCCTATATAGAATGCAGCGCATTTTTGACATAAAGCCAAGTAGACCACACCATTACTATCACAACTATGTTTTCCTATTATTTTATATTCTTCGTTCCTAATCTTGAATTTTGGGTCAGTAAGTATGTGTTTACATTGGTTACAAGCCCCACACTTAATCATTCCTGAAAGCCGTTGACTTGAAGGTTGTGGTTTAAGCTCTAGCAAGGATTTTAAATTCCGCCCTCTTCTAAAAGTTAATTTAGGAACCTCACCTAACTTATGGGACAGATAACTGTCTTCAGTAATCAAAGCCCAGTATTTATTGAGCACCTTCCTAATTTCAAAATGATCCACTGAGAAGGTACAAACAAATCTCATTCCAGAAACAGACTCGTTATTTTTAGCCCCTGATCTAGGTGAAATAATGGGAGCAGTTTCCGAAATGTTAGCATCAAAAGAGAGAAGAGGTTTATAAAAACCTGATCTTCTTTTGTTTACTACTTCTGTTCTAATGTCAAGAAGCAGAGAAACCGGATAACCTCTAATAGCAAACATTTGGCTCAGATGTTCACATTTCAACAAAAAATCTTCAAACTCAGAAATCATTCTGGCCACTCTTACCATCTGGCCTTTAACTATTGCTTTCTTCTGATAACTAGGATGAGAACTCGTGAAATGCAGAAACGCATTGGAATAAGTAGGCTTTCGATAAATAAGGCTCTTATATCTCAAATTTATCTCATCTTTAATAATCAAGATATCTAAATAATTAATCCTAGATTTCTGCAAATTATAGGTAAACTCCAGAAAAGATGTCATACTTGTAATAGTGTCTAAAAATTTAGGCACCTCAGAGGGAGACACTTTCCAAATAAGAAACATGTCATCCTGGTACCTTGTGTACCAGGTGACATTATTCCTAAAAGAAGCGTCAGTGAACAAAACGTTCCTTTCCCAGTATGCCAACACTCCATTGGCGAAACTCCCTCCACAGGGCGACCCCATAGCAACTCCTGATTTTTGAAGATAGATTTTATTATCAAAGGACATAAAGTTGTTATTTAAGACTATTTCTAGTAGCGTCTCAACTAAATATGTCGTATTGTCATCTATTTTTTTATCAAAAAGAAATTCACGTATCCATTGAATCCCCAATTCTTGTGGTATGACAGTATACAGATCCTTAATATCAATAGTCAAAAACCAGGAGTTAACATCAAAAGGAATCTTTTTAATTTCTTGGAAAAAACTCCAAGAGTCTTTACAAATCTGAGATTCCTGATTCATTAAAGGTCTTAGGATACTGTCAACGTATTTAGCACATGCAACAGTAATAGAACCACGCCCATCCACAATAGGACGGAAGGGTGGTTGTAATAAACTTTTATGCATTTTTGGAATGCCAAACAAGACCGGTAGCCTAGGGGCTAAAACATTTAAATATTGATACAGATCAAGGTCTATAAATCTTTCAAGAAATAAATCCTCAATCATACCCCTAATTTTTACATAAGCAGTGTTAACTTCATTAATACTCACAATTTTGTAGCTATCAGTATTTAGCAGTGTAACCATTTTCTGAACATACACAAAATTGTCCATAAAGACTAAACCGCCCCCTTTATCCAGCTTCATAACTCTTATGTTACAATTTTTTAACAACACTAAAAACTCTCTCTCATCTCTAGTGGTATTATAATGCCGCTTATAAGAAGGTTTGTTCACCTTAAGAGCTCGTAAGTCATATTCACACATCTTTTCAAACAGACGTAGTGTGTCATGTAGTGGGGGGTTATAAACACTAGGAACTCTAAGGGTACCCGATGGGAGTATTCCATCCCCCATCAATATTTTCAAGTTAAGTTTTCTTACAAATAACTTAAGATCAATGATGGTTTTGACTAAATCAAATGGCATGTCAGGCACAAAAGATAACCCTCTAGAAAAAAACTCAACAAGGTTAGAATCAATGTCAAAGGAAGTATAATTATAAATTTTAAAGTCCCCTTTAGAGTCCGTTAGTGTCACTAGGTCAGAAAAATGATCTATCATCTCCTGCGTTGGGCTCTGTGGTTCCTGTAATTGCCCTGATTGTTCCTCGCCTGTCCGTTGACTTGTCTGGCTTTTTAGTTTGTTTTTTGTACAAGTACACACACACACACATATATAGGTATATGCACATAAATTAAATTTATAAATTTATTTAATTTATTTATTTATATTTATTATGTGTACTTATCAAGTTTAAAATAGTTTTATAGGTTTTAAATTTTAAATTAAGCTATCCTTTTAAAATCGTTTTACATAGATTTATTTTATTTAATTAGACAAGTAGTACTGATTTAATTAAAATTGATTGACTGTTGATTATATAAAGTGTTAGCTAGTTGGCTTGTAATTTTGTCTGAAGAAGGTGAGACATTGGGCTCGCCGAAAGCGTGTTTTGTGCTTACAATATTGCCTTTATTAAACCAGTGTTCTTGGGTTGTGCTCTGCTGCTCATTTTCGTCTTTACTGAGTTTGTGTACTGGTTTGGTTACGTTGTTGTGAAGTACACAGAAACATGCTACATTTGGCATTACCACACACCCACTGTAAGGTCACACGTCAGTATCCCACATGTCATGCACACACACATAATGTACCTCAGGGGTAGAGGCCTATCATGGGTCTGTGCAACACTCTGCAACATATAACACAGTCATGTTAGGCAATGCTCCGAATTGGGCACCTCACACAGCCATGTACAAGGTGTCTGTGTAATTGTGAACATAGCCATGGCACTGCGGTTCAGGTATAGCATGCTAGGCAGTGGTCTTGCACACATTAGTAGGTGTGAGTGACCACAGGATGCATGGTGATGATGGCACAGAGTACTACACCATATCCAGTTACGGTGACCACAGTACTAGTCATAGTAGTCATTGCTTTGCACCACAATGTCGTGTGTGTGCAAACATATGCACCTATACACAATATGCATAGCATGTTGTGTGTGTGCTTACATATGCCAGTATACACAATATGCACAGCAGTCACCATCCAAACAAAGTGTCACATATATGTCCTGGATGCTAGTGGGTGTATAGGTCACCTGACACACATTGGGTATGTGTGGTGTTCATTGTTGCAGGCATGTAGCATGCCATGCTATGTCTGGCACAGACATATCTGCAAAATGTCCCACACTCACCATAACTGCTGTACACTGGCCATGTCGATCATTGGGATACCTTCACGTCAACATGTACCACTCATCCCATGTGTGTACATAGCATACATGTGCTACACCCATGCCCACTATTATCTGCTGTGGACACAGACACTGTACTCAGACATAGATATATATGTGTTACACAGATTACACATGCAGCCATGGCATGTATACTTGTGAGTGATGGTGCACAGGGCATTACAGAGTTGATAATACCTGCACAGCAATGTTGTGTCCATGTACACATTGTGTTCCAGGGTATAACCAATCACTGAACAACTACACAGTTGCATCAAAGCCATGTATACTGCCATTAAATGGGGCGTGTACACTTGCACTGTATGGTCTTGTGCAACACATATTCTGCATGCTGACACGTGTGTGACGACTGTTTACCTTGTGATACTGACACCCACCTTCACCCACTATAGAGTATGTGTTGGATTGCTGGTGTGTGCATGTATGTGCTGTAGTGAGGAGTGTATTAGTGTTCATGTGTTCATGTGTTCATGTGTGCATGTGTGCATGTGTGCATGTGTGGATGTGTTCTACTCAGTGGCATACCGCCTACTCAGAGGCAATCTGTGCCTGACGTATAAAGCCATGTCCAACCCGGAATTAATGGACATGCTGCACCTCAGAAAATCCAAATCCCATCGAGCTACTCGCTCGAGAGACTTGAACCACAGCACTGAAATAAATAGGACATGCTGGAGGGACAGATTCATAACCCAGAGGCTCCCTTCATTCTGGAATAAAATCCCAGTCCAGGTTAGGCATAGTCC
The DNA here is from genome assembly GCF_019279795.1 of Protopterus annectens. Taxonomy (NCBI): domain Eukaryota; kingdom Metazoa; phylum Chordata; order Ceratodontiformes; family Protopteridae; genus Protopterus; species Protopterus annectens. The sequence goes on from NC_056739.1 coordinate 644,432,176, forward strand.
CTCATTGACTCTCTTCAAGAGGAATCTTGATGAGTGGATGGGAGATCGTAGGTTTACCCTGGGTATCACTTCTGTGTCACTGTTAGACAGAGGCACAGTATACTAACCTCGAAAAAGGGCATAGCAAAATTAATTTAAAATGGGTGGCGAAAGCCAAACACACTCTGGCTAGGCTTATAAATGCCCTAGGGCAGATAGCCTAGTATGAACCTATGCACCTATGAACCTATGTGTTCATGTCTGCATGTGTGCATGTGCAGACCATAAAGTGTGTTTCCTGTCTTCCTCTCACAGGTGCTGAGTTAGGGGTGGCCGAATACAGCAGGGAACCTGAAGCCACTGCCACAGATAGTGCTGCTGATGAGACATGTATTTTGGCACAGGAAGGCTTGACAGGGTCTGTCGTTGGTCCGCCAATCGACAGTACACAGCGTTCAACCCCATCTATGTGCACACTCATACTGTCATTACATCTCTCACCACCAATGGCCATAGGCATGGGACAGCATACAGTTGGCATTGACCAGGAGAGTGTGGTACCCATGGCACTTGCTTCCCCTCACAGCAGCCATAACCGTATACCTGGAATGGTACCACATAGGCAGAGGTCCAGGGGTTCTCGGGGGAGCACCACTAGTCATATTGCCCCTGGCAGGCGTGCCCTCACAGGTCTTACGATGACCAGTATGTTCTGGGCTGTAATGCAGGCTCAGGCACGTATGGAGCAGTACACCAGGCAGGGACTTAGGGTGCAGAGGGCACATTACACCGCTGTCAATGACAGCATCTGTGACCTTGCCGGTGCCATCCGGACTTACACCGAGGTCATTGATAGACATTGGGGGGTGACATTAGATGCCCTCCACAATATGTCTTCCATGAGCCAGGACCATGCGGGACTGTTGCGACGTCGGCGCGGACGCATGCCAGTAACAGCAACAGCTGGCAGTGGTCACGGATGGCCCCCAGTTCACAGCCGCTCCCGTAGTGGCAGTACCAGCCCCAGCAATGCTGGCCTGTCCATTGACCATCCCAGTAGACCACATGCATGTGGCTCTGGCCAGTCCCAGCAGGGACATGGGTCCAGTCATCCCACCTCTGCCTCTGAGGACAGTACCCAGTCAGGGTTGGTACCCGATACTGTCCGTAGCACCCCTGCCAGGCACAGGTACTGTATCCATGGCCGGAGACACTGATCTGGACAGCCTAGCAGGTACAGTTTGTGGCTGTCCCACAAACTACTGTATATGGCAGCCACATGGTGGAGCTGTGTGCATGCAGACACACACACATTAACCAAACAACTAGGGCTCACACATACACACACACATTGCATCAACATTGGCCCATGCTGTACTGTTGTCCCTCACACACACACACACACACAGACACACACACACACACACACACACACACACACACACACACACACACACAGACATGTCAGTTGGATGGGTCAATGTCAGGCTCTGGCAAGCAACAAAACACCCTGTGCATATGATGATACCTGTGTCACCTACTGTCATCTGTAACATTGATGGAGAAACAAGCTAACATGGTGCTGATGCACAGGGTGTCACTAAAGCAGTGTAGCAATATTAGCAAATTGTCAACAGGAAAGTGTAATGACATCCTTGTAGGTATATCTCTGCAGACATTATGCATCACAGCTCTGATTGTCAATGTAGCATTGTTTGCACCACTGTTAGGTATGAGTATGTATTGACCACCCATGTGCCACTTGGCTGAAGTGTAATGTGTTTCCAGCATGTGTTAGTGAGTGGACAGTATGTGTGTGATGTGTGCAGTACAGATTAGCAAGTGTACATCTGTGAACATGGTGGGTGCACACTGTCTGCATGTACATGCATAGTGGACACATGGGACATGTGGCATACCCTGTTGTACACATTGTTAACATCTCATAGTATCTTCCATTGGCCAGTATGCATTCTACTACAGTTATGTACTAACATGGGTAGACATGTGTGTATGACATGGATTGACACTATGCTGTGGGTGATACTGTTAATATCTGTCAATGATTTGTGGTCTGGTAGTATACCCTACCTCAACAGCATGACTATAAGCAAGCATTGGATGCTGTCCTGACAAATGACACACAGTCGTAGGGAACTCAGTAATGGGTGAATCCTTCCGGTGCTACACTATAACACTAACCAGTGGTAATGACTGCCACCCATTCCTGTGACCACACCTGTTTGGCATATAGGCCCCTTAGGTACATGCAAACACACTAGGGATGTGTCCATCCAACTCTGTAAATGCATGCATTGGCCTACAATCCATTCCCTGGATGAGACGCATATCCTACACAAGTGTATCATACAGACAGATACCTGTCATCTGATACATGCTGTATAGCAGTAAGGCAACTATGGCATCGTCAACCACATGTACCATACTTACCATCCCGCCAGTACCACATAGGTGGTAGGCTCTACATGTATGTTGGGTACCAATGTGTACATACAGCCTTATATTATGTCATGTGTCCCTTGGTATCCACATATCCACAGGTATTGTGGAGTCCCAAGGTGTATCACATGAGACATTAGAGGCCTGGATGCATATCCACAAGGCAGTTGTACACCTATAACGACTGTCCATTATTGGCAGTCGTTGTTGTGTATGAACATGTCTGACATATACCCCAGGCATATACTCTCACTCACACCACTCTTATGTAACTGTCATGGGTGTGTGTGGCACAGCTGACCTTGGCCATGGATCATGACAGTGGACGGCCCTGTCACATACATACATATGTGATCTACGATCTGAGAAGCAGCCGCACAACCTGTCAATGGCAACAAATGTATTCATGTAGTATGCAGGCTTCACACCTATGTACTGATTGAGGGGATATATGCACATATATTTTGCCATGCATATACCTGATGTGTGCAATGCACTTACTGTTGTAATCATAATATGTCATACCATAGTAATAGCAAAACTCACAGCACATTGACCAACAGTGACACACACACAGTCAGTGTTTGCAGGATTTAAACCCCTACCTAACTATGTTATGCTACTAGAGAGAGACGCATTAGCACGGCACGCTATTTGCTTTACTGGGTGGTTTCACTTCTCCTGCTGTATTTCTAGGATGGTGACATCATCAGTCTTTCCAAAGAGGAATGTACATCTTCCAGTGTGTTTTCCCAGTCTCCAAAAAGGGCACTCCTGTCAAACACAATTGCACACATACCCCACACACACAGTCAGCGTTTGCGGGATTCAAACCCCTACCTAACTATGTTACGCTACTATAGAGAGATGCATTAGCACGGCGCGCTATTTGCTTTATTGGGTGGTTTCCCTTCTCCTGCTGTATTTCTAGGATGGTAACATCATCAGACTGGACATGGTAATGTGTGTACACTTTGCTTTATGCCATTCAAGGAATGGTTCATGTGGGTCATCAGGTGTCAACAGCTTGAACAGGAACTCATAATCCTTACCTTGTGTGATCTATCTGTGGACACATTGACATTCCTTCATATGTCAACACATATTTATGCACAGCTTGTTGGTTTTGTGGGTACTACATGTGTCTGGGATGTTGATAAAGGGCTATTCAAAGTGTATATGAGACATGTGTAGCTGTGTTCAGTGATGTATGTCCTGGGTGTCTACCTTGCAAACAGTCTAGCATGTTTGGGAAACATGATCCTCACATGAACATACCACAGTTAGTAAGGTTGTGTGTATGTCAGCTTCCAATAGCTCGGTTTATGACTTCAACCATGATGGGCTACATGGACTTGCAGATCGGACTTCATAGGCGTACTGGACTATACTTCCTATGGTGTGTTGTGCACCAACACTTGTGTGGAGTGCCATATGTTGCTGTAACACATTCAACAGTTCCACATCCTGTGTAGGGGGGGGGCTCAGCTGACTGTTCAGGTGCAGGATCTGTTTCTTCTGTAGTTTATGCATGGCACATATTGGGAATCCATGTAGTCCACTTGATGCCATGATTTTGGCATGGGGGGTAGCTGATCATCCATTCTACATGTGATATCTCCTGGTATGATGATATGGACTATTGTCAATGGGAGGTGGGTATGTATATATGGGCCTGTCTGTCAGGATGTCGGCATTGTCAGTCAGGTACAGTTGGCCCTGCCTCATGACATATATGTGTGTACATTGCTATATATGACATAGCTGTCGGAGGTGTCATGATTCAGTCTGGACTCTTTCTCAGCTACTTTTTACAGAACACCAATGAACCTGTGCACTAATCCCTGTTATACTCTTTTACACACGTAACGCCATACTGATCCTTTGTGATGTGGCTACAGAGTATGTCATCATGATATCCCGGCATGTCCAGGGGTCGGCTTAGTGTGTACTCTCCAGTCCAGCTGGTGAATATTGTGATGTAGACACAATCTCACATCTGCCTCATGTACACAGGCAACACTCTCCTCCTCCCGACAAACTCAGATACATGTGTGGGATGCACCTATGGAGACATACAGGGTGCTGAACTCTCTCGACCCATGACTGGCACAGTCTATCAGGTGGTGAAGGTAACCACACACACCACATATCAGTCTCACATATGCTCTGCCGACAGCACTCAAACCACATTATCACACATACACATACTCGGATGCTGTCAATGAACTCTGCCTAAGCAGCAGAGACCTCCACAGCAGGCACACACACAACTGCTACCACACTACAATACCCACATCTCACTTAGTTCACAATGTCAGTGTGCCACACAGTCACTGCCCTTCGGGCTACACAACACACCTAATACACTTGTGATAGGCAACACTTATTGTCAGACACACTGACGTACCACTCACCAGCCCATACAAGGGAATAGTCCCTTTGTGCTGTCTGTTGGGTGCCAGGTTCTGCCACATAACACATGCAGTCAGGTCACTCCAAAGCAAGTACGGGACTGGCACCATCATTATCCATGCTGGTGCACAAAACCTCAGACATTACTCCCTGGACCACATGACATGGTACATGGAGGTACACTGTGATCATGTAGCCCAGGCCAGTATGACCCTAACCTTGTCTAGCATCTTACACCCACCACGTATGATGTCACAGTATACTGACAAACATATCATGTTTAACAGTTGGCTAACTGATTGGTGTCATTCATAGGGGATACAGTGTCTATCAGCCTGTAGTGACATGCTCGACATGCCATGTAGCCTCACTATGGACAGCTTGGACCTTCAAATGCTGTCTACGGCTCTTGCAACCACCATAGTGCATTTGTTGATCATGGTCAAAAGACAAACCCACCTCCATAGACATTACAGGTTGAATGACACTAAGGGTAATGCTGCTCAACACCAGATGTGTTACCCTCATATTGTGGCCACTCAGGACTCTCCTCAGTATGGAGGATAGCGATATCTTTGAACTAACAGACACCTAGTTCAGGCTCACATATGCACACCAGCACTACCAGGTTATGTTTCATACCATGCTTTCTGACCACAGGACCTGATACGGACAATACAACTAGGGGGTGTATCCATATACATCACAAATACACACACCTCCGGGTTAGTAGCACTGCACTAAGCATCACAGACCATACATATATAACTACCATTGTGCAAAGCTGCCTTTCAGTTTGTTGCTTGCTACAGACTACCCTCTCATACTCAGGAACCACACTCGGCTTTCCTGGGAAAAGTAGAGAATATGACGGTCTCCACAAACACCATTATATTGTGTGACTTCAGATACACAAATATTAACTGTGGATACTACTCAAGCCCCAACACCCTCACCCTACAGTTACTACAATTTTTAAAGTCATATGCTATGGCACAACAGGTCACCACAGCCACAAGGGTTTTTACATATTGGACCTGATCATCACCAACATGGAGATTCTATGTTCCAAGCCAGCGATATACCCCTCATTGGTAAGGTCAGAACATACATATATCTCACTGGACATACATATACACTCCACACACCCATCCTGGGTAATCCTGGTGAACTTCTCATGAGCCAATGTCTCACTTCACAAAAGCAAGGTGGTATTGTTCAGAGACCCTGAGACAGTGGGGAATACGGCTCCGACTGCTGAATCCTTTACATACACATTCTATGGACACCTAGTGGACTGCATGGATTGTGCTATCCCAAATAACAACAGGACTCACTCCTCCAATGGCAGGAGACCTGTCTGGTAGACCCCAGCCGTAAATAAGCTGTACAATGTCAGGAGGAAGCTACTACATGATAGAGCACAATCACAGATGGGGAAAGCATCTGTGATCTGTACTAGCAGACAGCTACAGTCACTCATGTACTTGTGTAAGGGCTGCTTCTCATGGACAATTGCACCAGACATGTAGAACTATCACAAGGCCTTCTTCACTTATGTCAGGAACCTGGGTGGACACTCACTGATATGCTGTGACTTACTGCATACTGACTAAACTTACCCTGAACCCACTGGTATAGCCAACATCCTGGCAAACAGGTTCAGTGCAGATGTCTCCCCCATCACCCCCTAGGGAGCAACTATCCATCCCAACAGAGTGTAACCTCCCTGACATCACACAGTGACAGGTGAGTGCTGCCCTCCTCAAAGCATACATTACAGCATCAATGGGATCAGATGGTGTCCTGGCCTGCATGTTACACAAGCTTCATGACAGACGTAACCCTCACATTACATCACTGTGCAATATCGGGGTTACTACAGGATATGTACCCACAGAGTGACATACAGCGACAGTGGTCCCACTCCACAGGGTTGGTGCCACAACAGACCACACACAATATTGCCCTATAAGCCTAACTAGCCTGTTCTGCAAAGCTCTGGTGCATATTGTCATGGGACTCTTACACATAGACATCGGGAACCTATGGACACTGTGTCCTACACATGTCAGCGTTGTTGTGGGCAGATCTTGCCTCTTTAACATGTTTGTATTCTTTAGACAGTTAACAGGTCCATCAACATAGGGCCAGTTGTACACGCAGCCTACCTGAACCTTGCAAAACCCTTCCACACAGTTACCCACTGGGCCATTATGCATAGGCTCACCAGCATTGATATGGACACATATCTCACATGTTGGATTGCTACGTTGATCAGGGATAGCACACACATGGTCAGAATTGCTGGTGCCATGTCTGACTATACACCAGTTACACATGGCATCCCACACGGCTCGGTCCTGGGACCTCTCTTGTTCAGTATATATTTATCTGACGTACAGGCTACCACAGGGGGAATATGGCTGACCTTGTTTGCACTTGACTGCATACTGGGTGCCATGTTCAACTCTCCAACTGCCACATGCATACTCCAACAGGGTCTCACAGAGATGGATGACTGGTGCCTGAGCCATGGCCTACAGCTACATGCCATTAGTTGCATAGTCATCCCCTTTGGGAATAACAACATGCCCACACATTAACACATAGTTAGTACTCCATTACATATTGTTAGGTGATTGGGGACATGACTTGTTTGTACTGTCACCTTTGACATTCACATTGCCCAAGTGGTTGGACAGACCTTCTATATAAGCCACCTTATCCCATATGATTTCACATCTAGATCGATTGAGGTCATTGTGCCCCTATACTCATCACAACCATGCTTGGTTACAATGCCACCTTTGGGGTGTACCTTACCCAACCCCTACAGCAACTGTACTGGCCACAGAGGTTCCTCACCAGGCAGATGTGGGGACTCACATGGATGACCTGCACAGTTCGGATGCAGTAACCCCAACTCTACTCAGTCACTTACCACCTGCTCGCATATGCTATGTGCCTGTTGTTTACAGTAATACCCAACCCAGATTTACTGGATATGCTCCACCTCAGGATGTCCAACTCCCTTGTAGCTACACACTTCAGGGACATATACCCAGCACTGATGTTAATAGGACATGCTGGAGGGACATATTCTTATCCCAGGGCCTCCACTCACTCTGGGTTGTGATCACAGTTACACATAGGCAGAGCAACCCACTGACCACCTACAAGGGACATTTTGACGGCTGTATGGGTGATCGTATGTTTACCCCTGGGATATCTTCTGTGTCCCCGCTAGACAGAGGCACACTAGCCTAAACGTACACGGGCTATCTTGTGTGACCTACTATTCACTGGCACAGTGTAGTAATCTGACAGGGTTGCAAAAGCCAAGCACACTCTGGCTAGGCTGGTACATGCCCTAGGGCAGATAGCCTAGTATTGACCTCTGAAGCTATGCTTATGTTCGGGATGCACAATATTTCTTGCTGATACTGTTTGCAAGTCTTTATTGTCTCTGCTTTCCCAGCTTCTATGAACAACTTAGGTATCTGCAGAACATGTTTGATCATGACAGGGTTCCACTATATTATATATGTGTCTGTTGTCATGTAACTGTGTGCACAGGGCAGATTGATGGATAGTGGGAGGTTCCTGAGTTAACACATGCAACTGCCAGATATGTGTGGCCCACTGCTGTACTCCGACATGGCCTAAGTGTGTGAGCATGCCCAGTTCAGGCTTTCCATGTTTTGTTCCCTGACATATGTCTCATTTATTCAAGTGTGTGAGCATGCCCAGTGTGACCTTTCAGTATGTTGAGATCTGACATACACTACATTTGTGGATGTGTGTGAACATGACCAATATTAACATTTATACTGTGTGTGTTGGAGGTCATGTTCTGTTCTTACTGCAGGACTCACCTTTGTGTCATAACTCAACAGGGATTATACTGTGCCTGCAGGGTTTCCATGAGATACTTTGCATTGACTTATCAACATTCCTTCATACTGGCTGACCACTGCAAAACTGTCATGGTTTAGTGGTTCAGTACTTTACCTATAGTTCACAGTATCTTGGGTTTGAGGCCCATCACTGCTTTATATTTTCATACTGAGCAGACCAGACTGCTTAAGGGCAAGTTAAGCAAATATGAGCATGTTGGCTGTTGTTCAGTTATGCCCTACTTAGACCAGGCTTGTCTGACATTGCTGTATATACGCCAGCTTTGACATTGGGCAATATTACTCAACATTGACCACAGTTGTACTGGTTGGTGTGTGCGATTCTGTTTGCATATACTACATGGTGGTAAATGCTGTTTAGCACTGTCTTAGACTGTTTAACACATAGCAATCATGCCTCAGGTGGTGCTGCAGGGCTGCCTATGTCGGATGCACATACTACACTCCCTGTACATGTTTGACAGCAGGTAGTGTCAACTTAGGCTTCCCTTTTACTATATGTGCGAGTCAGAGAGAGGTATCATTTCCAGAGTTCCTACTGAGTCAGTGTATGTGCTATGCGTTGCCTCTTTGCCAAGGCCAAAGCATACTGGGCACGCCTCCTTCTGCCTAGTGGGGCAGGCTCAGGTTGTTCCTCCTCCGAGTCATGCTCTGCCTGTGATGACCTTGGCAATGGTGGGGGGCTGTTTGGCCCAGGCCTATGCTGGTCCTGCTGCAGCTGTTTTCACAGGATCATATTATGTAGCATAGCACATACCATGACAATTTGGGTACATGTAGTTGGTGAGTACTGCAAGGCTCCACCAGATGTGTCCAGGCACCGGAACCATAACTTGAGCAGCCCAAACACACGCTCGATTACATTTCGTGTTTGTGCGTCTGCCTCATTATGGCGTTCCTGTTCAGGTGTGTGTGCATTTCTGATGGGTGTCATCAGCCATGGCTCCAGTGCATAGCCAGCATCCCCCACTAGGTGACCATGTGGGATGTCCCCATTGGCAAATGTCTGGTACAGGTGCATCAGATGCCAGCTATGGGAATCATGGTAGCTTCTAGGGCAGCCAGCACATACATTCAGTATTATGCCCTGGGCACCACACACAACCTGGCAGTTGATGGAGGGGAAGCCCTTGCGGTTGTAGTAGACCCTACCCCGCTCACCAGCTGGTGCTTTGATGCATATGTGAGTGCAGTCTATTGCACCCACTACCTCAGAGTATTCCGCTATTTGCTGGAAGAGACGCATATTGCTGGCCAATACCTCATGGGAATTGGGGAAATATACATGATTACCAACATGTGCTGACATGGCATCCAGGAACTGGTGCAGTACCCTGGATGCTGATGCCTGTGATATCCCCATCATATCACCAGTTGGTCTCTGGAAGGTACCTGTTGCTAATATTCTTAGGCCAACACATACCTTGGTTTCCACTGGGATGGGTTTCCCTCTGTTGGTTCTGTGTGTGAGGCGTGGCCTGCACAGCTCAACAATTTGCTGTAGGAGGTCTCTGTCCACTCTATAGCGCTCCACTATCTCCAGCTCATGTAGCCCCTGGTAGGTTACCCTGGGCCTGTACACTCTTCTCTGTCTCCTCATTGTGGGTTGTCCAGCAGCATTTCCATTGTCACCACCCTCAGCAAGTTGCATATGTCACCTTATAACAGCAGTGGCAGTCCCTAACATTGCTTTGTCTCAGTAAAGCTTTTTCAGTTTTCACTTCTATTAGCTTACTGCAGTGTCTCTTGTGAGAAACATAATGAACTGTTGTATGCAGAGTTTTAAGTGGTAGGCTGGGCTGGGCTAGTGTACTGCCTGTGTAATTGCCTGATTCTGATTGTTTTCACCTGCTAACTCTGCTAGTACTCCCTGGTAGCTTCCTAGTATCTGTTGTGCTTCCTATTTCCTTTTTATGTTTCCTCAGGGGGCAGCGCCGTGCACACAAGCGTAAACATGCTCACAGCAGCTCACACATGCGCACACATGCTTACACAGACTACAACTTGCTTATTCGGGTTACAACGCGAGGCCACCAGCACAAACGCGCTTACAACACTTTAAATTGCCTTATACATGCTTACTCCGGCTTACACGTGCGCACACTGTCTTACTCGGGTTTACAGGCACGCACACACGTGCATACCCGCTCAGCAAGAAACGTCGGTGTTATTCATGGCGTATACCTTCCATTTCTTGACTTTACCTAGCCTACCTGTTGACACACCTCTTTCAATGATGTGTAAATGACAGCTGATACATACCACTCTGCTCCAATGAGCTTCCCTTCTTTCATACATACCCCACTCATGATGTCACCTATCTTCTACTCTGTTACTCCCCTTACCTACTCCTACACTCCACTGACTGTGCTCATTTGCTATGTAAACATGTGATTCACTATCCTTATCCTCATTTGCATGGAATTGCCTACTAATGCTTGGTTACATCTCTTAGACTGTGCTTCCCCCCTTAGCAACCTCTACTCGGTGGCCATGTTGACTTCAGCCTGCCATTCCCTTGCATTGTATATTAACAATTTCTATGATGTCCACGTTTGTGGGTTTAAATTTCTATTTTTATGGTTTTTAGAGCGCAGCCCGTTTGCGCTGCGCTACGCTTAAACATCGGAAATCGGTGGAAAAAAAAACTATTATTTTTATTCTCATATTGCATCAGGAAACATTACCATTGGCCGTATATTTGGCCATTGGCATGCTTCCTCTTCTGGATGCAACCTTTATTTAGAGCTGTCACGGCTCCGTTTTGCTATTGCTATTTGTAGTACTCAGTCAGTTGTCAACTGAGTACATTTCTGCAAATAACACTGCTCTTACTTGGACAGGTACGGGTTTCCTGAATCGCAAATCTACCTCATTTGCATGCCTTTTGCCTGCAACTGAGGTAATTTGCATGTCCCTGCCCTGTCCGTGTAAGAGCCGTTTTAGGAGCTCTCTTACACGCCCCTACAGGCTGTTCCTGGATCGCTCGTCGGACATGATGGCTGCATGGAGTCTTACTCTACTCTTAGACTCCGTGCAAGCCATTGTGAATCCAGCCCAATGTGTTCAGTAAGTACAGTATACCGAAAGTGACAACATCTTCAGTAAGTACAGTATACCGAAAGTGCACACACCTGTAATATGACCCCTGAGACTAGTGAGAGAGAAAGAGAGAGAGTGTGTGTGTGTGTGTGTGTGTGTGTGTGTGTGTGTGTGTGTGTGTGTGTGTGTGTGTGTGCGCGTGTGTGCATGTGTGTATGCCAATGCTAAGCACATGCCTATGTAGGGTCATAGTTTCATAGTCAAATAATGCCCTTGTGGGCCATTTCAAGCCAAGGCAGTTTCCCATTTGTGAAAATCAAGCCCTGTACATTGTGTTTGTAAGGCATGCCTCAAGATGTGAATGAAATTCCCTATATATATTCACATAATGTTCCATACATGGCTATGTGTGTGATGCTCCTTCCCCCTCCACTAAAACATGCACAAGCCGGACAATCACCAGCCTGGTACAGATATAGGAAGTGGATGACAGAAAATGTGACAAAAGCCTTAGTAAAGACCTCCCTGAAAATGATCCTTCAAGTTGGCAGTATACATATGCATCCTGTAAAACACAGTGCAATAAGTGCAAACCAGCAGACTTAGTAGTAAGTAGGCCCCCAACCCGTCAGATACAAATATACGTGCACACACACTCTCTCCCACATTTGCAGTCCATAACAGATGGTGAATGTAAAATTTATGTGGATGCACCATTCACTCAGTCATGCCATGTAGGGATATGGAGTATAAGGTCAATTATATGCAGGCCTATAGATTGACCTGGTGACCTCCATAACCTGACCACTACTCTGCACATGGAGGAAAATAACACCCAATGCTTCAGTATCCCTATCAGATAAATCTGTAGTCCTGAATGGACTCACAGAGAATACTGTCCACTTGACATATCCAACCTTCCCTTTCATGCCATAACAACATATAGTACAGCACATGGGAGTTAGCATCAAACAGAACACCTGATAAGACTCACATAGCAACAATGACTGAAACACAAATAATCCTTGGTCCTCACCAGGGTATATTAACTACATTTTGTCTGCCATGGTATAACCCCTACCCCTGTTCACACTAACCCAGACAGTATGTTCCTGTTGTCAGTTACTTCCAGTAGCTTAATCCTCTACTCCAACACAAAGTTTTGGAGGGCAGCAAAGAGCACAGCAGTACAGTATTTATGATACAGGAGATAAACATAATACCATTCCCCAGTCATTTCTTTCTCTTGACAGTTTTTTCTTGGTCACAGCTCTGCAGGTCACTGTATTGCAAATGTCCATAGAGTCATGAATACCTTAAGAGCTGTAGTTGCTTTTATCATGCAGTTTCGAGGCTGTTAGTAGAGGCACAATGATAATAAGCTTATTAAGAATCAATGTTCTTGAACTGTACTTTTACCTCATCTTGAGCTTCACCTGTGCTGTGCTAGGAGGCTCCATCCTCAAGGTTCATGTGTTTGAGTACCTACAAAGGTTTTAGTACACATGCAGGCAGACTAAAGACTCCCAAGGGGTGTAGGGAAAACTACTGTCATCTTATGGCCTTAGAAGCACTGAAGTGCAGAAATGGACATGTAAGAACTGTGCTACTGGTACATTGTATGCCACTGTTTACATCTTAATTGGTAATACTAACAAGGTGTCTGAACATGTGCATTATGTGCTAACAGCAGCAATGTGCATGACTGCAAGAGGATGACCATGCTTTTCTCTGCATTGTGACTTGCCACAAGGCCATGGCTTCTGAGAAACTGATAGTGTCAGGGCCACAAGGTGGTGTTTGAACTAAAGCAAGATATTTTTGCACTTAATACACAGCAAACACCAGGAGCATCTTGCTGGGGACTCTTATGAGGGCCCAAGTATAAAGTGAATGCCTGACACAGCCTTACCAGACTGGAGAGTGCTGCTGCTGCTGGCACCACAATAATGACCTGAGGAGGCACCATTCTGACCATCTTGTTCTTGTTTTTCAGCTCAGAAACAGATAGCATAGAACCAGGTCCATACTAGAGGAGAATGGTGTGTCTCTCCAAATGCAGGGGTGAGTATGATTACTGCCATTGTATAGACCAGTTCTATATATAGTAAACTCTCAGTTAACTGGCACCCATGGGGATTGGTAGATACCGGATAACTGCAGTTTCTGTTTGCATGAGAGTTACTATTAAAAATAGGCCTGACTAATACTGTACCCTATACTATTTGTTTGGTTTGACTTGTTCTCTAGTTGGGGTGAGAGGGAATGTATTCCTATCTTTCTTTTTAAAGCTCTAAAAATGTAAGGTATGTTTCTGTGTGTGTGTGTGGGGGGGGGGGGGGGGCAGAAAGTACAATGCATGAAAATTGTTCTGTATTTCTTTGATTATTTTTTTTCTAGTTGCTTGAGAGTGCTGGTTGCTTGAGTTCCAGTTAACTGAGAGTTTACTGTATCAGAGCAGCATTATATTACCTACTAATGTACTATGTGAATTACACATCAGGCACTCATGCAACAGTTCTATATACTTATTGACACAGGTATATACAGCGGCAGGGCTAACCACCCGGCGGTGTAAACCTTCACTCGAGATGATTGTCGCTGTTGAAAGTGACACCCCGACCCCATGTACAAAATGGGAAAAAGAGGTTGAGGATGGATATATATTTGATCTTTGTGATTTACATTTCCTCATGTGCCCTTGCTTCCATGCCTCTACCCACTTTCCATCCCTTGTCTTCTCCATCTACCCTTTTTAAGAATAAAATGAGCACCTGTCCTCAAAAAAGGATATACTCTTCTTCACCCTTCCCACTCCCTTTACCTTTCTTGTGCCTTTGTTCCTCTGCTTGATCTTCCTCCTTTACACCTTTTATGCATTCCAATTTCCTTCTAATTCCAATGCATTAAACTTCATAGGACCATTGCTGGAACACTGCTGTTCTCTTAACTTTGTTAGGCTGCACTTGCACATACTCATGTACATGCAAGTTGCTCACTACTTACCTTCAAGAATTCTTCAACCGCAGTTATAAGCATGGCTTCTTCCCATCAGCACTGTAATTTCTTCAGCTGGATGGTGCATTAGATTTCAAGGTGTAAATTTCTTTCTTGTTAATTTATAATTACATATGATTTATAGTGCACCTCTGTACATCTTAGCAGTAGCCCTAATGCGGTTACAGGTTACATAGGGCATTTTTATGAATCCCAAGGAAGATTCAGTGGTTTCCACAGTTTAAATAATGCTGCTTATATTGTGAGTCATATTTACAAATTAATCTCAAATGTATTTTTATAGCGGTGGTGGTGCTGTGGTAGCATTGTCACCTCACAGTAAGACGATGTCCCATTCGATTCTCAGCTAGAGTGTCTTCTGCGTAGAGACATGCGTGAATGGGCGTACCTTCGTTGAAGGTTGTGCATCAGGGCTGGTAACTCGGCACGTAAAAATCAACTACCAATCATTAGCAGACCAGAGTTCTACTGTGGCGACCCCTAACCGGGAAAAGCCGAAAGACACACACACAGTCTCAAATATATTTCATAATCAGCACCTTGTGGTTATCATTTCTAATTCAGATTCAGCTCTACCACCCAGCTACACCACAAGAGGTGTCTTTGCAGTCTATGGCAAATGTTAATGATGTGGTCAGGAAGCATGTCATATGCTAAATGACCTTGTGTTCTCCCTCAGAAATACCTGCAGTAAGGCATGTCTTACTTAAATGGAGTGTGAAAATTATGGGCATTGGAAATGCTTCTTAAAGGTACATACGCACTCTGTTCTACAAAGTCATTCTACCTTCTCATGGAATTGACCAGGGAAAATTGCAACAATCTTTTTCACAGACTGGACCTACAAACACAAAATCAGGAGTATTTGATACAACCTATCCTAAAACTGTTACAACTAAATGCCTGGATGATTCAATTCTGAAACCTTTTAGGAATCTCTTTCATGAGGATGTGCAGGTACTAAAGGAGGCTGATGCTAGGAAATCATATACAAGCAAATGGAAAAGATTTTCTAGTTGGTGCCTAACCAATAACCAGGGCTCTAATAGGGACTATGTACTGCTGATTCTCAAATATTCGTGTGAGTTACTATCCTGTGGTCTTTCTTATTCCTTTTTCAAGGTTCATTTTGCCGCCATTTCAGTATGTCTGCCCATGACTCCAGCCCTGTCTTCTTTGTTTCTCATTAAACAATTCTTGAAGGGGGGTTTTACATGTGAAGACACCTAGAAAAAAGGTGAGTCCTTCTTGGGAACTTAACTTTGTACTAGAAAAATTAATTCTGTCTCCATTTGGACCCACTCCTGTGGTAGATTTACTGTTTCTCAATTGGAAAACTGTTGTTATTTCTCTGAGATCTACAAGAAGCGTTCCTCAGCTGCAAGCTTTAATGGTGGGTGAACCCTATCTGGTATTCCTCAAGAAATGGTTACTTTAAGAACAAATCCCTGATTTATGCCCAAAGTGGTCTCAGTGTTTACTTTGAATCAGGCCGTCAGTCTCCCGGTGTTTTACTCAGAACCTCAAAACCAAGAAGGAACTATCTTGACAGAACTAAGTCCTTCAGAAAAGCTGATCTGCTATTTATTTCTTATCGATGGACTAAGAAAGGACAGCCTGCTGTCTCAAAACAAGCTATTTCGAGATGAACGTCCTCAGCTTCTTCTTTCGGCTTTTTCCCGGTTAGGGGTCGCCACAGAGGATCATCTGTCCGCTCATGATTGGCAGTGGAGTTTTACAGTGTCGAGTTGCCAGCCCAGCACCCAACCTTCCACAGAAGGCACACATATGCACACACTCACTCCAAGGGCCAATTTAGAGTGTTCAATTCACCTACTGCATGTCTTTGGGATGTGGGAGGAAACCGGAGCACCCAGAGGAAACCCACGCGACCACAGGGAGGACATGCAGGCTCCGCACAGAAGGCACCCCAGCTGAGGATCGAACCGGAGAACCTCTTGCTGTGAGGCAGCAATGCTATCCGCTGCACCACCATGGCCGCCCATATGAATGACCTCAGCTATTGCTTTTTATTATTCCCACCATGGCATATCGGTCCCCGGTACTATGAAAGCACACTATGTGCAAGTCTTATCCTCTACAATGGTGTATTATAAAGGGTGGATTCTAGAAGCATTCTTGAGGCAGCAGCTTAGTCCTCTGTACTTGTATACAAAGCATTACAAACTGGCTGCCTTTTCCAGGTCCAGAGATAGCTTTGCAAGGACCAATCTCCAGGGACTGTTTAAATGTTCCTTCCTTCTCCCAGGTAGTCAACATTGGTGATCAATCCGAATAGCCAAGAGCCACTGAAGTGGTGGGAAATTAACATAGTACAGTTGTATAAAAACTTACTATAACAGTACATTTGAAATCCACACTGCTGTGGTAGCCACACACCCCTCCCTCACTCCCTTCTGTCATCCCATTTTCTTTCCTACACATAATTGTTTTTTTTTTTTTTTGAAGTTATAAAGTTTTGTGTTTATATCTAATCAGAAGTTCAGGATGAGGTTGCTTCTATTTTTTCTAAAGACAAAAAGTCCACAAATCACTTCTTTTTGTCTGTTGTTTGTCTGATTGGTGCTAACCAATCTGCAGCTGAAGGTGTTGGAAGCAGCCAGAGGTTTTGAAGAAGGGCAATTGTTACTTCCTAGGCAGGAAACAACCCAAATAGCCAAGGGATACTGCAGCAGTGTGGAATTTCAACATCTACTGTTATTTTAAGTTCTTACACATAACTGCACTTTCCATGCTTTCAGAGTAATTATTACCCGAGAAATATCCATACTGACCTACTCCTCAAATAATTTTACCCATTCGCCAGACTTTCTCAGACTAATTCATTTTAAATGTTTACACAAGTATTCTGCAAAATAAAGATAGCAGGGTTTAACTTGAGCAACGATGTATATTAGCACCTTCTTTTAATAGATGTAAAACTAGTAATAGTTGGTTGAACCGTAAGGGACTCTAGTACATTGAGATAGGTAGTATGGGTTTCCTGTGGCATGGAAGGGAACCTATAAGTTGCAAAGATATGGTATGACACCCTGTTTATGTTGAGCTGCCCATCTGAGTTCCAGTGGGTCATACACTCTATCTAGTCTGGATGTGAGGTTGTTTTTACTATAGACTGAGACTTCTCCAGCTTTAGTTCTCTCCTGTGCACTAGCTGGTCTAAAGGTGTGAAAGACATTATAACCTTGCAATGCTGAGGCACTAGGTGACTTTAAATCATGTATCTGTTACTACACAGATGTCTACACTCTCCAGGGAAAACACTTACTTGCTTTGTAAATTATCTTGTAAAGGGCAGATTTCAAAGTATTTCCACAGGATACCACAGAGCATGGGAATCATAAAAGGAAAGAACCTCTGCAAATTATTCTTTGATCTGAAACTTATTTTGGTCCAGCAAACTCTTCCTGTATATGTCCGGACAGGCCTATGTCAAAAGATCAAATGGACAGATTGTCAAAACCCATATGGTAGAGATCAACAATTCAGTCAGTTGAACCATTTTGGCTTTGATCGCATTACAGTAGGGATCAGGAAATTTGCCCTTTTCCCCACTGTAGCGCAATCTCAAAGTCGGTATATGCAATTAACAGGGGGAGTTGGGGGTACAGCGGGGCCTCCCCCCTGCAAATGCATTGTTTCTGTTGTATGTGGGTGTTTTGGGGTTTGAATTTTTTTGACAGACTGAATTGTCTATCATATAGTCTCGACCATGTGAGTTTTGACAATCTCTCTGTTCGATCTTTTGACATAGACCTGTCCAGACCTATGCAGCAAATGGAATGCCCAGAGAGATATCTTACTAAAAGACCTGAAGGCCAAAATAACATGTCCTACATGGATTGCACTGTCACTGTACTCAGTATGTGACACACTGCTAAAAGGTGACATGTGTCTGGCATACAAGGCATCCTCTGACCCATTACTGATGGATTTACTGCACATCAGCAAGTCAAATGTCATCAGAAATACTCACTCTAGGGATGTAAATGTCTTCTGCAGCATCAACAGAATGGTTTGGAGGGACAGGTATATCTTGCAGAGGATACTGCTGGTCTAGAACAGACTCCCCATCCATATAAAACAAAGTTAATCCCTGCTGGTATTCAAGCATTATTTGGATCTATGGATGAGCAACAGAAAATTTACCCAAGGACTACCCCTGTACTACTACTGTACCACTTTTTGCCCTGGGTCTCCTCTAAAAATGGGCTTCTATCCAGTCGGACTTTTTTGGTAATCAAATGTCAGTAAATAAATAATAAATAAATAATGGCCAGAGGCAGCTCCTAAATGCTTCATCCAATGCATGGATCCCCTCAATTTATTTATTTATTTATTTATTAACTGTGGTTATATACTATTTTCTTGTTCTTTTATTATTTATTATTAAATATATTTAAACCTTTCATTGTGGCTGATATTTGTGAGACATATTTAAGTTCTGAGAATACTTGCATATGTATTTGGTGACACTGTGGGCCACTCCTAATAGCCTTGCACTTGCTCGAACTATCATTTGTATTGATAGTAACACTGCACAGTAAGATTGGACACCTTTTGTTGCTATTGCAAGAGTTGCTGACCACAGTAAAAAGCCTGCAGGTACAATATAGCTACTGCATTAATAAATATGTCTACAAGTGGCTGTTGTAGTTGTTAGTAACCATGAGGTGCTCAGAGTCATCTATATGTGCCTGACATACAGTGCCCTCCCTCCATGACACAGAAATAGTGCACCACCCCAGTGCGGATAGAGGCACCATGCAGGAATTGGTCAAAATGTGTCACCCTGTTATGCAGGTCCATGGGTCACATAGAGTACCCATTCCAGTTGACACCATAGTACACATGGATTTGAGAATATTAGCTGCAGGGAATGTCAAGTGACAAATGGGGAGGCACAGTATCACAGGCATCCACTTAAAGGATACTTCAACAGATTCTCAATGTTATGCATGTTGGGAGCAGCACTTATTGTTTCCATACATCACAGAGGTGAGACGTAATACTATGTGGGTATTTTATAGCATACCCCATTGCCCTGAAGTCCTGGGAGTTCATGATTGTGCCTACATTGCAAGAGGTCCAAATGGAGAGATGATAAGTCATCAAGTAAAGGAGAATATTATTGCTGAAGCTGAATTCATCCTCAAATCTTTGTGAGTACCTTCACGAGGTGGACCTTGTTTTTCTCAATATCTCACCAAGATGACACTAATATGCAGTGGCGGCTGGTGACTTCAAATCAAAGGGGGGCTGCAGGAGACAGCTGAATGGGTGGGGTCAAGGGGAAGGGTGTGGCCAACTAGAAAGGGGAGGAGCTATGCTCAAAATCACAAAAACTAACTTTAATTAAATACGCTACCTTGGGTGCCAAACCATCATTATGAGAGTCCAATCAAGACAAAAATAAGTGTAGAAGAATAAAAATATTTCAATGCATTGGCTGCATGACAGCTTACTTAATATCTAGATGGAAACAAAAGGTGGTGAGGCATGAAGAAATAAATTACTTTTTAAATACATTACTGGAATGCCAGTCAAAATCAAGTATAAGAAAAACAAGAGGCACTCAACTCAAACCACTTCTCCTTGCACTGCAGTTCTAATTATAATTTATATTCAGCTTTATTAAAGTACCAAGTAACATGCTGAAAGTAGAAATCTCTGTGATGCCCCCACTTGTAAAAATGTTTTTTATCCAAAAAAGACCTGCTGCCTGACAACTATCTACTTGTTTCATGGGGAAAACATGATCAAAGTAAAAACTGAAAAGCAAACAAGAAACAAGCTCAAGATACATTGCTTAAAGGATTACTGTACAGGTTATGGACCACACATGATTGGGATTCTGTTTAGTTTACGGGTAAAGTCTGTAGAGATGACTGGAAGTCTCCAACAAGTGTAATGAGCTTTTTAAAATAATGGAATCCTGTCCTTTAATACCCAAGGCTTATACATTATCTAGTCAAGTATTCTCTGCATGGCAACAACAGAAAGGCTTTCAATGTTGGCAATTCTTTAACAGTATGCTTATTAAAGCTTACTTGCATCTTACGATCTCAGACAAGCTTACCTTATGGTCATTAAAGCATTGCTACTTAAACACAAAACAACAGGCACTTTCTGAGTAATAAGCATAAATCTGAGTAATAAGCATAAATCAACAGTACGAAAATATGACAGAAACCAGACCCTTCTGCAAAATCAAGGAGAGATGAAAAGCCACTGTAGTACTTGTGTCTACCTTGGATGGGGGGACACACTGCACATTTACACTGCATAACCTTTCCTTGCCTTGCTTGGACACATCCAGAGTCACTACATGGGGGAGTGGGGTGCAACAAGTATGTCACAATTTGAAATGTCTCTGGCTGACTGTGATGGCCCTGACACATCTGTCATACCTCTCAACCTCAGAGCAAGAAATCTGGACAAAGCCATACACAGAAGTGGGACAAAGGCCCAAAAATAAGGACAATTTTTAAATATTGCTCTAATAAACTTAGAAAGATAATAGAATAGGTCTTGCATTAGTATGAATTTTCTGAAGGGTATAACATCTGAAACTCAAATGTCTGTCATTATTTTCTAACTTCAGTCTTTAGTGATTTGTCACTAATTTGCCAAAAAACACAATTTTATGAAAAATGGACCAAAAATATGATGCAAAAATATAAAATAGCCACACAATACAGCTGGGAACCTGTCAAAGAAGGGACACCTTAATATTAGTACTGCTAACTTGAGCAGCTGACAAAATAAAAGAATCTACATGCATTTCAAGTAATCTATAACTTTGATTATTACAGTTATTTCTTAATTGTAAACCCTCCATGTTTTCTTCCAAAATTGCTATTTTGCAGAGGGATTATTATGGGGAAGAGCAACATTTTGAGCCAAAATCGGGGACAGTTTAGAGGTTGGCTATGCCTAATTCTATAAAGCAATTTATTTGCATGTACCTCTCAACCTGTTAATGCAGTAAATCTGAACACGGCCAAATATATTCGGGGAACATATAAACAGTACTAAAAATTGCTCTTGTATAAATTGAGACAGTTGATAGAATAACAGTTCTTACTTAACATGCATTTTTCTGAAGGTTATGAAGTCTGAAACTCAGTGTATCATTATTTAGTGACTTAATTCCTAAATGATTTGCCAAACCAAAAATAAGAAGCAAAAATCTATTCATTCTTTGAAAATCTGGACAGTTGGGAGGTATAGTTCAGTTGGGCCTGTCTGAGTTTGCTGCCCTTCCCCCCTGACAAAATCATGGTTGAATGAAGCCACTGCAGCCATTCCAATGAACCATTACTTGGCTATTTCACTCCATTTACCATAAACACTAATGTGCATACTGCTTTACTTCTATGATGAGTTGGACTTCATTTGAAAGTTTTATTTTGTATTTTACAGCACAAACACTAAGTCATCTGCTAAACAAAGCAATGCAGTCTCACAATGAAAACTTAGCATTAAAACTTCTCTGCCCTTGAAACTCACATTCATTGAAACAGCATTGAAACCCACATTCAAAGAAAATACATTTTGCCAGTGGCAGATAAAGATTAATTTTGGGCTGTTTTCAAATCATAGGCCCCTTGCATATGAAACATACATGTGCTCTTTCATACACCTTCCTCATTGTACTAAATTATATTCCAGTACAATACAGTACAGTTGTTAGAGGGCATTTTAAATTTGTTTTGAACATTTTTCCAGTAAGCAATGAAACAAAACACATGCACCCATAATGGCAAAACTGCCCAGTTCAGAACATTTATCATAAAAGTCTACTCAGACTTCCACAGTCCACCATTATTAGTAAATATGCACAATTCTACAGTCAACCATTATCAGTAAATATGCACAATTCCACAGTCCACCATTATCAGTAAATATGCACAATTCTACAGTCCATTATCAGTAAATATGCACAATTCTACAGTCCATTATCAGTAAATATGCACAATCTCTGAAGAAGTAAAAGTCATCTAAATAATTCCACATTAAAGAAATCTGTAACTAATGAAGAGGTTGCTGCTAGCAAACACCTTTATATTTCATGGTTTCATCGAAAAATAAAGTGTCTGTTGCCCCTCAGGAATAAATTGCCTATATTACATTAAAAAAATAAGCTAGTAATATTGCAAGAGGAAATGGATGGCAAACTGATAACAGACTCATAGTTAGTATCTTCACCAAGGAGAACATTCTCAGTACAGCAGCATCCACCCCTTGTGGGAGTAGAACCCACAGCCTTCTGCATCAAAAGCAAGTACACAACCTGCTGTGCTATTAACAAGGCAAACCGACTTCACTTAAGCAACACTAAACTTCTGTTCCCCTGCAGCTCTCAGCTCCTTGTAAAATCTACTCAATACTGAACTGCATCTCAACTTCGCAGCACAAGAAAACTGGAAAAAGCCAAAATGTATTGGGGGGGGGGTCAAAAGCCCAAAAACCAGGGACACATTAAACATTGCTTGTTTAATCTTGGAAAGTTGCTAGAATAAAATGCTGTTACCACCATATATTTTACTGCCAAGGTCCCTGTGCAAAACAGTCAGAGCAACATACCACTACGCCAAATCAGCTGCTTTGTAAAAGAGAGGAAGACTGAAACTTAAATGGCTATCATTTAGTGAATTCAGTTCTCACCATAGCTGTCAACCTCTTAGTACAAAACACCTGGACAAGCCCAGTAATGAGGGAATACAGCCCTCAAACATATTCAGTGAATTCAGTTCTTGCCATAGCTGTCAACCTTAGCACAAAAAACCTGGACAAAGCCAATAATGGGGGAATACAGTCCCAAAAATAGGGACAAATTTCAAATATTCATCTTATAAACTTAGAAAATTGCTAGAATAAAAGGTTGTGTTACGGTTGTGTTACTATGTATTTTCTGAAGAACATGAAGTCTGAAATTCAAATGCCTGTCAATTTTACTGCTGACAGAACAAAAACAATTTTCAGCAAAGACCCAGGGAGAAATACTGCAGACATGTCTTTGTAAAATGACAGGGCACCAGAGCAAATCCACACAAACACAGGGAGGAGATGCAGACTCCACACAGAAGGCACCCCAGCCAAGAATCAAACCAGAAAACCTATAGCTGTGAGGCAACAATACTACCACTGCACCATCAAATTTGCGAGAAAGTAAACATTCAGAAACCTGAAGTCTGAAATTCAAATGCCTGTCAATTTTTTTAACATTTGTTAATCAGGACAGTCTGACTTGGAACAAAAAAAAATTTTCAGCAGAGGCCCAGGAAGAAATAATGCAGACATGTCTTTGTAACATGGGAGGACACAAAATCAAACCCACGGAGAAGATACAGACCCCACAAATAAGGCAACCCAGCCAAGAATCAAACCTGAGAACCTGCAGCTGTGAAGCAACAATGCTACCACTGCACCATCAAATATCAAGCATTGTAGCATTTACAAACCACAGATATTATGAGGAACAGATCAGACCAAATATGAGGCAAAAATCTGCAATTTTTTTACAAATGGTGGTGGGTAGGGAATCCAGGTCTTTAACACCTGCATACAAGGTACAGGGTTCAAGCCTGAGGTATTCCCTACCACACACACACACACACACACACACACACACACACACACACACACACACACACACACACCTGTAGTAGCAAACCACAAAAACTAAATATACTGCCCTGGGTGCCAAACCGTCATTATGAGAGTCCAATCAGGACAAAATGAAGTGTAGAAGAATAAAAATATTTCAATGCATTGGCTGCATGACAGCTTAATATCTAGATGGAAACAAAAAAGGTTGTGAAGCATGAAAAAATAAATTACTTTTTAAATACATTAATGGAATGCCAGTCAAAATCAAGTATAAGAAAAACAAGCAGCACTCAACTCAAACCACTTCTTGCACTGCAGTTCTAATTATAATTTATATTCAGCTTTATTAAAGTAACAAGTAACATGCTGAAAGTAGAAATCTCTGATGCCCCCACTTGTAAAAATGTTCCTTATCCAAAAAAAGGCCTGCTGCCTGACATCTACTTGTTTCATGGGGAAAACATGATCAAAGTAAAAAATGAAAAGCAAACAAGAAATAAGCTCAAGATACATTGCTTAAAAGGATTACTGTACAGGTTATGGACCACGCGATTGGCATTCGGTTTACGGGTAAAGCCTGCAGAGATGACTGGAAGTCTCCAAGTGTAATGAGACTCTTAAAATAATGTAATTCTGTTCTTTATTACAAATACTGGCATATGCATTTCAATACCCAAGACTTATACATTATCTAGTTAAGTATTCTCTACATGGCAACAGAAAGGCTTTCAATGTTGGCAATTCTTTAACAGCATGCTTATTAAAGCTTACTTGCATCTTGCAATCTCAGCCAAGCTTACCTGATGGTCATTAAAGTATTGATACTTAAACACAGAGCAACAGGCACTTTGAGTAATAAGCATAAATCAACAGTACAAAAAATATGACAGAAACCAGACCATTCTGTAAAAATCTAGGACAGATGAAAAGCCACTCTAGTACTTGTGTCTACCTTGGATGGGTGGGATTCTCTGCACATTTACACCGCATAACTGCTCCTTGCCTTGCTTCGATACATCCAGAATCACTACATGGGGGAGTGGGATGCAACAAGTATGTCACAGTTTGAAACGTCTCTGGCTGACTTGTGATGGCCATGACACATTTGTCATACCTCTCAACCTCAGAGCAAGAAATCTGGGCAAAGCCATACAAAGAAATGGGACAAAGGCCCAAAAATAAGGACAATTTTTAAAATATTGCTCTTATAAACTTAGAAAGCTAATAGAGGTCTTGCATTAGTATGAATTTTCTGAATGGTATGAAATCTGAAACTCAAATGTCTGTCATTATTTTCTAACTTCAGTCTTTAATCATTTGTCACTAATTTGCCACAAAAACACAATTTTATGAAAAATGGACCAAAAATGTGATGTAAAAATATAAAATAGCAACACAATACAGCTGGGAACCTGTCAAAGAAGGGACACTTTAATATTAGTACTGCTAACTTGAGCAGCTGACAAAATAAAATAATCTACATGCATTTCTGAAATAAAAGTAATCTGATTATTACAGTTATTTCTTAATTATAAACCCTCCATGTTTTCTTCCAAAATTGCTATTTTGCGGAGGAATCATTAGGGGAAGAGCAACATTTTGAGCCAAATCAGGGACATTTGAGAGGTTTGGCTATGCCTAATTCTATAAAGCAATTTATTTGCATGTACCTCTCAACCTGTTAATGCAATAAATCTAGACAAGGCCAAATATATTGGGGGAACATATAAACAGTACTAAAAATTGCTCTTGTATAAACTGGGACCGTTGATAGAACAGGTCTTACTTTAGCATGCATTTTTCTGAAGGTTATGAAGTCTGAAACTAGTGTGTCATTATTTAATGGCTTAATTCCTAAATAATTTGCCAAAAAAACACAAATTGTATGAGGAACAAACCAAAAATAAGAAGCAAAAAATCTATTCATTCTTTGAAAATCTGGACAGTTGGGAGGTATAGTTCAGCTGGGGCTGCCTAAGTTTGCCGCCCTTCCCCCTCACAAAACCATGGTCGAATGGAGCCTCCCCCTGCAGCCATTCCAATGATCCATTACTTTGCTATTTCACTCCATTTACCATAAACACTAATGTGCATACTGATTTACTTCTATGATGATTTGAACTTCATTTGAAAGTTTTATTTTGCATTTTACAGCACAAACACTAAGACATCTGCTAAACAAACTTGGCATTAAAACTTCTCTGCCCTTGAAACTCACATTCATTGAAACAACATTAAAACCCACATTCAAAGAAAATACATTTTACCCATGGCAGATAAAAATTAATTCTGGGCTGTTTTCAAATCATAGGCCCCTTGCATATGAAACATACATGTGCTCTTTGATACATCTTCCTATTGCTTTGAACATTTTTCCAGTAAACAATGAAACAAAACTGCCCAATTCAGAACATTTCCATCATAAAAGTCTACTCAAACTTCTACAGTCCACTATTATCAGTAAATATGCACAATCTCTGAAGTAGTAAAAAAGTCATCTAAATAATTCCACGTTAAATAAATCTATAATGAAGAGGTTGCTGCTAGCAATCACCTTTATATTTCATGGTTTCATCGAAAAATAAAGTGTCTGATGCCCCTGAGGAATAAATTGCCTAAATTACATTAAAATAAGCTAGTAATATTGCAATAGGAAATAGATGGCAAACTGATAACAGGCTCATAGTTAGTATCTTAACTTTCAATATGGCAGCATTCACCCCTTATGGGAGTAGAACCAACGACCTTCTGCATCGAAAGCAAGTACACAACCTGTTGTGCTATTAGCAATGTGAGCTGACATAGCATAATCAGCACTAAACTTCTCTTCCCCTGCAGCTCTCAGCTCCTTGTAAAATCTACTCAATACTCAACTGCATCTCAACTTCGCAGCACAAGAAGTCTGGAAAAAGCCAAATTTATTGGGGTGGGTCAAAAGGGCAAAAACCAGGGACACATTAAACATTGCTTGTATAATCTTGGAAAGCTGCTAGAATAAAATGCTGTGTTACCACCATACATTTTACTGCCAAGGTCCCCGTGCAAAAGAGTCAGAACAACATACCACTATGCCAAATCACCTGCTTTGTGAAAGAAAAATGCTGTGTTACCACTGTACATTTTGCTGCCAAGGTCCCTGTGCAAAACAGTCAAGAGCAACATACCACTACGCCAAATCAGCTGCTTTGTGAAAGAGAGGAAGACTGAAACTTAAATGGCTATCATTTAATGACTTCAGTTCTCACCATAGCTGTCAACCTCTTAGCACAAAACACCTGGACAAACCCAGTAATAAGGGAATACAGCCCTCAAACATATTCAATGAATTCAGTTCTTGCCATAGCTGTCAACCTTAGCACAAAAAACCTGGACAAAGCCAATAACAGGGTATTACAGTCTGAAAAATAAGGACAAATTTCAAATAGTCATCTTATAAACTTAAAAAATTGCTATAATAAAAGGTTGTGTTACTATATATTTATTGCTAGAATAAAAAATTGTTTTACTATGTATTTTCTAAAGAATATGAAGTCTGCAATTCAAATGCCTGTCAATTTTACTTCTGACGGAACAAAAACAATTTTCAGCAGAGGCCCAGGGAGAAATACTGTAGACACATGTCTTTGTAAAATGGCAGGACACCAGAGCAAATCCACACAAACACAGGGATAAGATGCAGACTCCACACAGAAGGAACCTCAGCCAAGAATCAAACCAGAAAATCTATAGCTGTGAGGCAACAATACTGCCACTGCACCATCAAATATGCAAGGAAGTAAACATTCAGAATCCTGAAGTCTGAAATTCAAATGCCTGTCAATTTTATTTAACATTTGTTAATCAGGACAGTCTAAATTGGAACAAAAAACAAAACAATTTTCAGCAGAGGCCCAGGAAGAAATAATGCAGACATGTCTTTGTAACATGGGAGGACACAAAAGTAAACCCACACAAACACAGAGAGAAGATACAAACCCCCCAGCCAAGAATCAAACCCAAGAACCTGCAGCTGTGAAACAACAATGCTACCACTGCACCATCAAATACCAAGCATTGCAATATTTACAAACCACAAATATTATGAGGAATAGATCAGATCAAATATGAGGCAAAAATCTGCAAATTTTTTACAAATGGTGGTGGCTAGGGAATTCAGGTCTTTAACCCCTGCATACAAGGTACAGGGTTCAAGCCTAAGGTATTCCCTACCACACCACCATGAGTCTAACCACCAGTATATTGCACCTGGGGCATTTACACACACACACATAAATACACACACACACACACACACACACACACACACACACACTTACCGCACCTGGGGCATTTTCACACACACACACACACACACACACACACACACACACACACACACAAACTTACCGCACCTGGGGCATTTTCACACACACACACACACACACACACACACACACACACACACACACACACTTACCGCACCTGGGGCATTTTCACACACTTACCTGTAGTCCATAAGTCCAAAAGAAATCCTGCCATAACTCCAAAGTCTGAAATAAAATGCCTGTAAACCACCACCGCACATTCGATCCCTATCCAAAACCCCACACACATCTGACCCTGCCCGTTGCGAGATCTTCCCCCGACGAGACTGCAGCAAACTCCAATCCAGACCCTGCCCATCGCGCGTGATCCTAAATTCCTGATTGCTGACATTGCAGTCCGACCCCGACGCGTTTCCCCAGGACAGTCTATGCAGTTTAAAACTTCTGGGAGCTCTGTTCTGTTCTCCATGTTTCCCAGTCAGGACTGCTGCTGGGACAATCTGTGCATGCTCCAGACTGTCTCAGCAGCAGTCCGGACTAGTGCGCAAAGTCTGCGAATTCTTAAATTTTTTTTTCTATTTCTTTTTATTTTTGTTAATTTAAAGTTGAGGGAGCTGCAGTCCGGCAGTCCAGTAGCACGGGCCGCCCCTGCTAATATGTAGACTGGATTTATATAGCATATATCATAGACAGAAGTAGGTTAAAAATTAAAAAAGATAAGACCCAGGATAAAAAAAGTGCCCAGTACTGTTAGGCACACTGGTGCCAGGACTGGGAAAGATGACAGTGTAGAATCTTCAAAATACGGAGACATTCTTACAATGGGGCTAAGCCTGGCCCAGGGGGAGGAAGGCCCCCCGTTATAGGAGGAACCAGTAGTCCACAAAAATCACAACAACTGATAGGCCAAAGAAGAGACATAAAGACAATAAAGTGGACTATTGAGGATAAGAAAGAAATTATGTATTGTTACTATTATGCAAAAAGCCCAGAATTTCCAGTCACAAGATATACAAAATGATTAAGTGAGGAATTAGAGGAAAGAAAAATACTTCCACAAGAAAAATTGTCAGAAGTTCAAATAAAAAAATGTATTCATTAATACAACAGATTTGTGAAAAACAGTATATACATCAAGAAATTTTGATCTGTCTGGAAAAATTAAACATCGGAAGAAGTGCGAAAATATAAACAACAAAACCTAGAGATTTTTGAAAAGTATAAAAAGAAATATGGACATGGGAGATTTGATATGGTGGAATATTTATGCAAATGAGAAAGCCAAATTAATCAATATAAGGAA
Source organism: Protopterus annectens (assembly GCF_019279795.1). NCBI lineage: Eukaryota > Metazoa > Chordata > Ceratodontiformes > Protopteridae > Protopterus > Protopterus annectens. The sequence goes on from NC_056739.1 coordinate 644,462,253, forward strand.
GGCAGGCCCAAAGATATTCAAAGAGAAATACAGGCAAAGGCATCCAAGTATGGAAAATTTCACAATAAAAAAATATCACAAAGAGTGGATATAGAAAAGAAGATTAGTAAAGTAGAAGTTAAAAAAATAGAAGTTGAAGTTATGGAGTGCCTACAAAGGAAACAATATGGTGTAGAAGGTCTAACACAGGTTACATCACAGCATGATGGAGTGAGTCCTCAAAGTAAGGAGAAGCAGGAAGATCAGGAGACATCTGAAGAAGAAATATAGACATGGGAAAGAAAAAGATATTTAATATGGTGTAATATTTATGCAAAGGAGAAAGCAAAACTAACCAATACATAAAGAGCAGCACCAAAAATATTTGAAGAGAAATACAAGCAAAGGAATCCAGACATGGAAAACTTTATGATACAAAAAATAAGAAGACAAAGGGGGAAAAGTAAAAAAGGAGATTAGTAATGGATAAGTTAAAGAAATAGAAACTGAGGCTATGGAGTACCTGTGAAGTGAAGGATTCAATGTAGAAATTTAATTCAGAAAGCACCACAACAGGATACAGCAATGGATATCCAAATTAAGGGGAAAACAGTAGAACAGGAAGCAACTGGTCAGGTGACATATGAAGAGATTTTGGAGCCTTCCACGGGAAATCAGTATAAACATTCACTTGAAGCCGGACAGCAAGGGAAGGAACACGAAACTGTGGAAACTCAGATGCAGTCAATGTTGAGGAGTGATAGGCCAGTGAGTCCCCACATGACAGAGCAACGGATGGCACAGGATGAAATTGAAGAGAATGTGTCACAGGAAGATGCTATAGAACTTCCTATAGAATGCCCGCAGGAAATGGAAAACAATTAATGCGCCCCCAGTTTAGAAGAAAATGAGCTAAGAGAAGAGTTGTTTGATTTATTAGACATAGGTAAACATATTAAGATCGATGAAAGAAATAGACTGCAGGTCAATAAAACCCAAAAAGTCAGAAGTTTGATAAAACAAATGAACACAGTAATTAGGACTGTCGAAAGAGATCCATTTGATATAACAGAAGTAAACAGGATATTCTACTGTGCTGCTAAATTAATGACTGTTAAAGTTCTATCACAAGAGCAAACGGTAGTGAGGGAAAGGAAGGGGAGAAATTGAATACCATCATGGAAGTAGCGAATAGAGAAAACTATAAAGCAACTAAGACAAGAAGTGTTACTGTTAGAGTACAGAAGAGAGAAGAGATCAACAAAATACTAAGAAAGATAGATGTGATTTAAGCGATGCACAGTATTAGAACAGATCAGGATCTGTCATGCACTACTGCAAATAATAAACTAAAAATCTCAGCAAAGGTGGAAAAACGTAGAAGATACACACATAAATATAAAGTAAAAGTACAAAATAAGCAGTTTATTGATGACCCAAAGAAGTTTTATAGAGAACTGGGAAATAAGGTAAAAGGAATTGAAAAATCACCAAAAAAAGAAGAAATAGATACATTTTGGAGAAGTATCTATGAAGATCCTGTGGAACATAACAAAGATGCTAAATGGATAGAAGTAGTAAAAGAAAAAGAAGTTTAAAGGTACGGGATATGAAATGGGATGAAGCAACAGCCAGAGAGACTGAACCAAAGTTAAGAAAAGCCTCTAAATGGAAAAATCAGGCCCAGATGTAGTACCTAACATTTGATTAAAAGTATTAACATCTTTGCACGAAGATTTAGCCATGATTATATGCGCACCCCAAACAGACACCAACCTGGCTAACAACAGAAAAAAAAATGCTGCTACTTAAGAGTGAACCTGAAAGCTACCCTAAAAATTATAGACCAATAACTTGCCTTCTGACGACGTATAAACTATATACAAGAAGAAATGCCAACAGAGTTTGTAGTCATTTAGAAGAAAACTCAATTATGGCAGTAGAACAAAAGGGCAATAAAAGAAAGTCATATGGAACAAATGATCATTTGTTTTTAAATAAGGTCATAGTGGAGAACTGTAAAAAGGGGAAGAATTTAAGTATGGCATGAATTGACTGCAAAAAAGCATTTGATAGTATCCCACATTCATGGATAAAAGAGTGCTTAAAAATGTATAAGATACACCCTACACTGATTGACCACATTGCAGTGACCATAAAACAGTGGCAGACCACTTTGCAATTAAGCCATGATAAAAGGACAAATTATTATCCCAGGGATAAAAATTCAAAGTGTGCGTGTGTGGGGGGGGGGGCTGGATAGATGGAACAGAAAGGGTGTGGTGCCTCAGGTGGGTTGTGACTTCACATTGGTAAGCAATGCTGATATTTCTGGGTGTGAGTTGACATGTACAAGCAGCTATTTGTGGGTGTGGGTTTACATATACAAACAGCTACAGCAGATGATGAAACAACTGGTGGGGGTTTGTTTGACAGATCTAGGACACCCACAGGAGATCTTTATGCCAACCATTTATTTCCAAATCTACAGGTGTGCCCTATCCTGGGAAGCTGACATGCATGATTAACAACCTGCACAGAGGATAGAGTTTATCATGAACACACATGGGATATGGTACATTTATCTCAGTATAAACACCCCAGTCATGACATCCCATTGTGCCAACACTGGATAGTAGAGTGGAGATGGTGGTTCCACAGTTCCTAGACCACACCTTCTTCCTTCCATGAGGGGCTTCTCCATCAGAAGCAGAGGTGTACTTCCCATGAGAAGAGTGGTAGCCATGATAGGTACACAGGAGAATCTCCAGTGCACATACTTCCTATGTTACCCCTCCTTGATGTTGCACATCTGGCACAGGCACTCCTGCAGGTCATCATGCAGAGCATGTTGCACCCCAACCAGCTCAGCTTTGCCTGCATTCATCTCCTTCTTTCCCTATATGATGGCCTCCACAATCATGGCAAAGTGGCCATAGAGACACTCAGATCAGGATGGAGGCAGTATCCATGGCATGTATGGCTACTATTAAGCCGATCCCTATGGTCCCCATCATGATTGATGGAGCTGGTGGCAATAGACAGTGACTTTGCTGCCAGAGACAAAGGCACTCTCTAGGCTGATGTCTTGGCCTCATCCTGGCCCAAGGTGGCACTCTGGAACCAATGAGGTTATACAGGCCTAGAAACTGTGTGTGTATGGAAGGGTGTGGTAATATGGCCATCACATTATTCAGGTCTACCATTAACATCATGACCCCTGACTGTTGGGATTTTGACAGTTGTGGAATATCAGACAGGGTTATATCCATGGAGGAGAATCCTAACAGGACATTGCCTGTGAAAAGACTTGAGCACTGCCCAGTCTATGAATGAACCCCTCAGTGATATCCATAGCCCAATAAAGTCCTCTTATATAGCAGAGTGCTATAGAAAAAGTATGGTTACCATACCTTAAGCAGACTGCTGTTGTCTTTGTACTCCCAGTATACCGGTAACAACAAGGAAGCCATGCTCTATAGCTGTATGGCCCATTGTTGGACGGTTATTGTGGATAGTACCACATGGTAAGACATACCCACTCGGGGCATCACCAACCAGATATTTGAGTCACCCAGTACAATTTGGCACGTAAGTTCATGTTCAAGCATGTCAGTGACCCATATATCTGCTCATATGTCCAATTTCAGCCATTGGCACCATTGATCTCCTCTATCAGGTACTGCCAGACACTCTAATGGAAGGTCTGCTTAGAGGTTTCATTCTAGACTTCAGAGGGTCTGCAGTAGGATGTCATTCTCCCCTTAGCAGTGCTGATCATTTTCAGGCATGACCACCTGTAATATCAAATAATTATATGTTTAAGCTGGCGGTAGGACATACATGGCCCGCTCCTAATCAGCAGTACGTGTCTAGATTAACAAGATCCTTATAACATGTCACCGGCAATGCAGAACTGCCCATGTGTACAGTTACCATCCATGTGGCAGCAGTAGGTATGTTGTGTTTATGGTTATTGCTTTGACACACAGTGAGCAGCTATGTTAACCTGAACAGGAATCCCTGTTGAACACAGCCATTGTGGGACAGCTCATGTACTCTGCATGTCCAAGGGTCATAATGGGCAATATACTGCCTCTGTGTAAACTGTGGAGGGTTATATGTGTATTAAAATGCATCATGTTGCACCCCAAACCTCTGGAAGTAGTACAGGCCCTGCAGACAATTTGGTGACCTCTCTGACAATGACATACCACGTATTCAGTAAGTATAGTATACCAAAAGTGACGTGTTCAGTAAGTATAGTATACCAAAAGTGACGTGTTCAGTAAGTACACTACACCAAAAGTGACAACGTGTTCAGTAAGTACAGTATACCAAAAGTGACGTGTTCAGTAAGTACAGTATACCAAAAGTGACAATGTGTTCAGTAAGTACAGTATACCGAAAGTGACATGTTCAGTAAGTACAGTATACCGAAAGTGACATGTTTAGTAAGTACAGTACACCAAAAGTGACGTGTTCAGTTAGTATACCAAAACGTGTTCAGTAAATACAGTATACTGAAAGTGACAACGTGTTCAGTAAGTACAGTATACCGAAAGTGCACACACCTGTAATATGACCCCTGAGACTAGTGAGAGAGAAAGAGAGAGAGAGAGAGAGAGTGTGTGTGTGTGTGTGTGTGTGTGTGTGTGTGTGTGTGTGTGTGTGTGTGTGTGTGTGTGTGTGTGTGTGTGCTAATGCTAAGCACATGCCTATGTAGGGTCATAGGTTCATAGTCAAATAATGCCTGCCCTTGTGGGCCATTTCAAGCCAAGACAGTTTCCATTTGTGAAAATCAAACCCTGTACATTGTGTTTGTAAGGCATGCCTCAAGATGTGAATGAAATTCCCTATAGGAAGTGGATGACAGAAAATGTGGCAAAAGCTTTAGTAAAGACCTCCCTGAAAGTGATCCTTGAAGTTGGCAGTATACATATGCATCCTGTAAAATCCAATGCAATAAGTGCGAACCAGCAGACTTAGTAGTAAGCAGGCCCCAACCCGTCAGATACAAATATACGTCCACACACACTCTCCCTCACATTTGCAGTCTATAAGAGATGGTGAATGTAAAATGTATGTGGATGCACCATTCACTCAGTCATGCCATGTAGGGATATGGAGTATAAGGTCAATTATATGCAGGCCTCTAGACTGACTTGGTGACCTCCATAACCTGACCACTACTCTGCACATGGAGGAAAAAAACACCCAATGCTTCAGTATCCCTATCAGATAAACCTGTAGTCCTGAATGGACTCACAGAGAATACTGTCCACTTGACATATCTAACCTTCCCTTTCATGCCACAATAACATATAGTACAGCACATGGGAGTTAGCATCAAACAGAACATCTGATAAGACTCAATAGCAACAATGACTGGAACACAAATAATCCTTGGTCCTCACCAGGGTATATTAACTACATTTTGTCTGCCATGGTATAACCCCTACCCCTGTTCACACTAACCCAGACAGTATGTTCCTGTTGTCAGTTACTTCCAGTAGCTTAATCCTCTACTCCAACACAAAGTTTTGGAGGGCAGCAAAGAGCACAGCAGTACAGTATTTATGATACAGGAGATAAACATAATACCATTCGCCAGTCATTTCTCTCTCTTGACAGTTTTTTCTTGGTCACAGCTCTGCAGGTTGCTGTATTGCAAATGTCCATTGAGTCATGAATACCTTAAGAGCTGTAGTTGCTTTTATCATGCAGTTTCGAGGCTGTTAGTAGAGGCACAATGATAATAAGCTTATTAAGAATCAATGTTCTTGAACTGTAATTTTACCTCATCTTGAGCTTCACCTGTGCTGTGCTTGGAGGCTCCATCCTCGAGGTGCATGTGTTTGAGTACCTACAAAGGTTTTAGTACACATGCAGGCAGACTAAAGTCTCCCAAGGGGTGTAGGGAAAACTACTGTCATCTTATGGCCTTAGAAGCACTAAAGTGCAGAAATGGACATGTAAGAACTGTGTTGCTGGTACATTGTATGTCACTGTTTACATCTTGATTAGTCATGCTAACAAGGTGTCTGAACATGTGCATTATGTGCTGACAGCAGCAATGTGCATGACTGCAAGAGGATGACCATGCTTTTCTCTGCATTGTGACTTGCCACAAGGCCATGGCTTCTGAGAAACTGATAGTGTCAGGGCCACAAGGTGGTGTTTGAACTAAAGCAAGATATTTTTGCACTTAATACACAGCAAACACCAGGAGAATCTTGCTGGGGACTCTTATGAGGGCCCAAGTATAAAGTGAATGCCTGACACAGCCTTACCAGACTGGAGAGTGCTGCTGCTGCTGGCACCACAACAATGACCTGAGGAGGCACCATTCTGACCATCTTGTTCTTGTTTTTCAGCTCAGGAACAGATAGCATAGAACCAGGTCCATACTAGAGGAGAATGGTGTGTCTCTCCAAATGCAGGGGTGAGTATAATTACTGCCATTGTATAGACCAGTTCTATATATAGTAAACTCTCAGTTAACTGGCACCCATGGGGATTGTTCGATACTGGATAACTGTAGTTTCTGTTTGCATGAGAGTTATTATTAAAAATAGGCCTGACTAATACTGTACCCTATACTATTTGTTTGGTTTGACTTGTTCTCTAGTTGGGGTGAGAGGGAATGTATTCCTATCTTTCATTTTAAAACTCTAAAAATGTAAGGTATGTTTCTGTGTGTGTGTGGGAGGGGGGGGCAGAAAGTGCAGTGCATGAAAATTGTTCTGTATTTCTTTGATTATTTTTTTTCTAGTTTCTTACTGTACTATGTGAATTACACATCAGACCCTCATGTAATAGTTCTATATACTTATTGACACAGGTATATACAGCGGCAGGGCTAACCACCCGGCGGTGTAAACCTTTGCTCGAGATGATTGTCGCTGTTGAAAGCGACACCCCGACCCCATGTACAAAATGGGAAAAAGAGGTTGAGGATGGATATATATTTGATCTTTGTGATTTACATTTGCTCATGTGCCCTTGCTTCCATGCCTCTACCCACTTTCCATCCCTTGTCTTCTCCATCTACCCTTTTTAAGAATAAAATGAGCACCTGTCCTCAAAAAAGGATATACTCTTCTTCACCCTTCCCACTCCCTCTTTTACCTTTCTTGTGCCTTTGTTCCTCTGCTTGATCTTCCTCCTTTACACCTTTTATGCATTCCAATTTCCTTCTAATTCCAATGCATTAAACTTCATAGGACCATTGCTGGAACACTGCTGTTCTCTTAACTTTGTTAGGCTGCACTTGCACATACTCATGTACATGCAAGTTGCTCACTACTTACCTTCAAGAATTCTTCAACCGCAGTTATAAGCATGGCTTCTTCCCATCAGCACTGTAATTTCTTCAGCTGGATGGTGCATTAGATTTCAAGGTGTAAATTTCTTTCTTGTTAATTTATAATTACATATGATTTATAGTGCACCTCTGTACATCTTAGCAGTAGCCCTAATGCGGTTACAGGTTACATAGGGCATTTTTACTAACCTTTGTTTCTTCTGTGGTTTCCACAGTTTAAATAATGCTGCTTACATTGTGAGTCATATTTACAAATTAGTCTCAAATATATTTCATAATTAGCACCTTGTGGTTACCATTTCTAATTCAGATTCAGCTCTACTGCCCAGCTACACCACAAGAGCTGTCTTTGCAGTCTATGGCAAATGTTAATGATGTGGTCAGGAAGCATGTCATATGCTAAATGACCTTGTGTTCTCCCTCAGAAATACCTGCAGTAAGGCATGTCTTACTTAAATGGAGTGTGAAAATTATGGGCATTGGAAATGCTTCTTAAAGGTACATACGCACTCTGTTCTACAAAGTCATTCTACCTTCTCATGGAATTGGCCAGGGAAAATTGCAACAGTCTTTTTCACAGACTGGATCTACAAACACAAAATCAGGAGTATTTGATACACCCCATCCTAAAACTGCTACAACTAAATGCCTGGATGATTCAATTCTGAAACCTTTTAGGAACCTCTTTCATGAGGATGTGCAGGTACTAAAGGAGGCTGATGCTAGGAAATCATATACAAGCAAATGGAAAAGATTTTCTAGTTGGTGCCTAACCAATAACCAGGGCTCTAATAGGGACTATGTTCATAGGTTCATAGGTTCATAGGTTCATACTAGGCTATCTGCCCTAGGGCATTTATAAGCCTAGCCAGAATGTGTTTGGCTTTCGCCACCCATTTTAAATTTATTTTGCTATGCCCTTTTTCGAGGTTAGTATACTGTGCCTCTGTCTAACAGTGACACAGAAGTGATCCCCGGGGTAAACCTACGATCTCCCATCCACTCATCAAGATTCCTCTTGAAGAGAGTCAATGTGGGACTCTGCCTAACCTGGACTGGGATTTTATTCCAGAGTGAAGGGAGCCTCTGGGTTATGAATCTGTCCCTCCAGCATGTCCTATTTATTTCAGTGCTGAGGTTCAAGTCTCTCGAGCACGTAGCTCGATGGGATTTGGATTTTCTGAGGTGCAGCATGTCCATTAATTCCGGGTTGGACATGGCTTTATACGTCAGGCACAGATTGCCTCTGAACAGGCGGTATGCCACTGAGTAGAGCTGGAGTTTCTTTAACCGGGCAGCATATGGCATCTGTTTGAGCCCTTTGATCCTCTTGGTGAGGTACTTTTGGGGTCTTTCCAGTTGCTGCAGGTGTCTGGTAAGGTACATCCCAAAAGGGGCATTGTACTTAATTATGGGCCTGATGAGGGATGAGTAAAGAGGCATGATGACCTCCCCTGATCTAGATGTGAATCCCTTCATGATTAGGTGGGCTATATAAAATGTTTTTCTAACCACTTTGGCCATGTGGTTGTCAAATGAGAGATTGCTATCAACTTGGGTCCCCAGGTCCCTAATGACTTCTTCTGTACTTAATGGATTACCACCTATGTGGTAATTTGTGGGCACTTTGTTTTTGCCAAAGGGGATGACTATACACTTTTTGGCATTTAGCTTGAGGCCATGGCTCTGGCACCAGTTGTCTGTTTCTATGAGGCCCTTTTGGAGGATGCCTGTGTCAGCTGGAGAGTCGATTATGGTGCCCAGTTTGCAGTCATCTGTGAACTTGGTCAGCCACAGTCCTTCCGTGTTGGCCTGTCCCTCCGAGAAATATATACCGAACAAGAGAGGTCCCAGGACTGAGCCTTGTGGGACACCACTTGTAACTGGTTTGGAGTCTGACATGGCTCCAGCAATTCTAACCATGTGGGTTCTGTCCTTGAGCCAGTTTGCAATCCATCTAGTGACATAGGGGTTTATATTTAAGCTGGTGAGCTTATCTATAATGCCCAAGTCGGGTATTGTATCGAAGGCTTTTGCGAGGTCCAGGTAGGCTGTGTGGACCACCTTCCCCTCGTCAATCTCCTTGGTGACTGTTTCAAAGAAATCAACCAGGTTTAAGAGGCAGGATCTGCCCTTAACAAAGCCAAACTGGGTAGGATCCAGTGTCTGTAGGTCCCCAATATCTTTATTTATGAGGTCCATGATGATCCTTTCCATAGCTTTGCAGACCAAGCTAGTCAGGCTTATGGGGCGATAGTTTCCAGGATCCGTTGAGGCACCACCTTTATGGAGAGGGACCACTGTTGCTGTACGCCACTCTTTGGGCACATATCCTGTAGTAAGGCTGAGATTGAACAGTAGTTTTATGTTTGGGTTTAGCTCTTCTTGGAGTTCATGTAGGACGCAGCCCGGGACACCGTCTGGTCCCATTGATGCTGTGTTTTTTGCTTTGGAGAGGGCGGCTCTTACCTGAGCATCTGAGATGTCAGGGGGGCAGCACTCTGCTGGGATAGATATTTGCCCCTTTGGTGGGGAGGGGTGGGGGGAGACATTTGCACTGAACCTGTCAGCTAGGATGTTGGCAATGTCTGTGGGTTCAGTGTATTTTTTGTAATTTTGGACTAATTCTGAGCATATCTGGGAATTCCCACCCAGGTTCCTAACATAACTAAAGAAAGCCTTGTGATTATCCTTAGTGTCCTGTGCAATTTTTCTCTTGAAGCTGGCCTTAGACAATTTTATGAGTGCCCGTAGCTTTTTGCTAATACTGATCAGTGATGCCTTCCCTTTTTGGGATTTTGCTCTATCATTTAGTAGCTTCCTCCTTCTATTGTATAGTTTGTTTATGGCTGGGGTCCACCAGACAGGACGTCTGCCTTTGGAGGATTGGGTCTTGGTTTTATTTGGGATCGCATGATCCATGCATTCCTGAAGGTGTTCATAGAATGAGTCTATAAAGGATTCTGCGGTCTGGGCCGTATTTTCCACAGGCCCAGGGGCTTTGAAGGATTCCACCTCGGTTTTGAGGAGTGTGAAATTTGCTTTAGAGAAGTTTTTCACTGTGGTTTTCTGGGCAGGGGGTGGGGTCGGGATGTGAATATCCAGTGAGATTAGTTTATGGTCTGATCTTACCAGTGAGGGATACACTTCTGGTCTGAAGCATAGAGTCCCCATGTTGGTGCTGATCAGGTCCAGTGTTTTCCCCTCTTGTGGGAGTGGTAACAAGTTGTTCCACAGCATTTGAGTTTATAAATTCTAGGAACCTTTGGGCTAGGGTGTTGGAGCTAGAGTAATGCTCCCAGTCTATGTTTGGGTTGTTGAAGTCGCCCAATATAATGGTGTTTGGAGAGACCTTCATATTTTCCAGTGTTCTCAGGAAGGCCGAGTGGGGTTCCTGGGTTTGGGAGGGTGGTCTGTAGCAGGCTATAAACTGGAAGGAAGTTTTATCCACTGTTAGTTGCACATGGATAGTCTCTGATGCTTCGTGCTTTGCCACCAACCTGGAGGTGTGGGTATCTTTGATGAATATCGATACTCCCCCTCCTTTCGTGGTTCGGTCCAAGTTTTGGGGCCGAAAAGCATGGTATGAGGTATAACCTGGTAGTGCTGGGGTGCTCTCGGGAGCCCTGAACAGGTTTCTGTTACTGCACAGATATCGATGTTCTCCATGCTAAGGAGAGTTTCGAGTGCATGCATCTTGAGGTTTAGACTTCTGGCATTGAGTAGCATTACTCTTAGTTTCTTATCCCTTGTGATACCTATGGAGGTGGGTTTGTCTTTTGAGCCTTGCCTAAAAAAGGCACTATGGGGGTAGCAAGAGCCTTTGCCAATATCCAAAAGCCCAGGGGTGACAGGTGCAAGCAGTCCCTAGTGAAGCATCGTGGCTTGTCGAGCATATCATCCCAAGCTGACAGGCATTGGATCCCCTTTGAATGACACCAGTACTTAAGCCAATTGTTGAAATTGATCATCTTGTCTTCATATTGTGGCATCATTCTTGGTGAGGGTAAGATGCTACTCAAGGTCAGGGTCATACTGGCCTGGGCTACATGCTCAGAGAGCTCCTTTAAGTCTCTTTTCATGTAGTCCAGGGAGGTACATCTCAGGTCATTCACACCAGCATGGACAATGACTGAGTCATATTTGTACTTGCCTTGGAGTGACCTGAGTGCTTGTGTTATGTGGCGGATCCTAGCGCCCGACAGGCTGCTCACCGTGACCCTCTCCTTGTTCAGCCTGGTGAGTGGGACGTCAGTGTGCCTGACGATAGAGTCACCTATTACAAGTGTATCAGGTGTGTTGTTTAGTCTTAAGGGCTGTGACTGTTTGGCACACTGGCTTTATGAGATATGTGTTGCACGTGTTTTGTTTTGGGGTAGCGGTTGCTTGGGTGTCTGCTTTGGAGGTCTCTGCTGCTTAGGCAGATCTTTATTTAGAGCCTCTGAGTATGTTTTTGTGTGATTATGTGTTTGGTTTGCTGTCGTGGTAGGTCTATGTGAGACTGGAATTGTAGTGAGTGTGGTTTCCTTCTCCTGCTGATTCTCAAATATTCGTGTGAGTTACTATCCTGTGGTCTTTCTTATTCCTTTTTCAAGGTTCATTTTGCCGCCATTTCAGTATGTCTGCTCATGACTCCAGCCCTGTCTTCTTTGTTTCTCATTAAACAATTCTTGAAAGGGGGTTTTACATGTGAAGACACCTAGAAAAAAGGTGAGTTCTTCCTGGGACCTTAACTTTGTACTAGAAAAATTAATTCTGTCTCCATTTGGACCTACTCCTGTGGCAGATTTACTGTTTCTCAATTGGAAAACTGCTGTTATTGCTCTGAGATCTACAAGAAGAGTTCCTCAGCTGCAAGCTTTAATGGTGGGTGAACCCTATCTGGTATTCCACAAGAAATGGTTACTTTAAGAACAAATCCCTGATTTATGCCCAAAGTGGTCTCAGTGTTTACTTTGAATCAGGCCGTCAGTCTCCCGGTGTTTTACTCAGAACCTCAAAACCAAGGAGGAACTATCTTGACAGAACTAAGTCCTTCAGAAAAGCTGATCTGCTATTTATTTCTTATCAATGGACTAAGAAAGGACAGCTTGCTGTCTCAAAACAAGCTATTTTGAGATGAACGTCCTCAGCTATTGCTTTTTATTATTCCCACCATGGCATATCGGTCCCCGGTACTATGAAAGCACACTATGTGCAAGTCTTATCCTCTACAATGGTGTATTAGAAAGGGTGGATTCTAGAAGCATTCTTGAGGCAGCAACTTAGTCCTCTGTACTTGTATACAAAGCATTACAAACTGGCTTCCTTTTCCAGGTCCAGAGATAGCTTTGCAAGGACCAATCTCCAGGGACTGTTTAAATTTTCCTTCCTTCTCCCAGGTAGTCAACATTGGTGATCAACCCAAATAGCCAAGAGCCACTGAAGTGGTGGGAAATGAACATAGTACAGTTGTATAAAAACTTACTATAACAGTACGTTTGAAATCCACACTGCTGTGGTAGCCACACACCCCTCCCTCACTCCCTTCTGTCATCCCATTTTCTTTCCTACACATAATTGTTTTTTTTTTTTTTTAAGTTATAAAGTTTTGTGTTTATATCTAATCAGAAGTTCAGGATGAGGTTGCTTCTATTCTTTTCTAAAGACAAAAAGTCCACAAATCACTTCTTTTTGTCTGTTGTTTGTCTGATTGGTGCTAACCAATCTGCAGCTGAAGGTGTTGGAAGCAGCCAGAGGTTTTGAAGCAGGGCAGTTGTTACTTCCTAGGCAGGAAATAACCCAAATAGCCAAGGGATACTGCAGCAGTGTGGAATTTCAACATCTACTGTTATTTTAAGTTCTTACACATAACTGCACTTGCCATGCTTTCAGAGTAATTATTACCTGAGAAATATCCATACTGACCTACTCCTCAAATAATTTTACCCATTCGCCAGACTTTCTCAGACTAATTCATTTTAAATGTTTACACAAGTATTCTGCAAAATAAAGATAGCAGGGTTTAACTTGAGCAATGATGTATATTAACACCTTATTTTAATAGATGTAAAACTAGTAATAGTTGGTTGAACCATAAGGGACTCTAGTACATTGAGATAGGTAGTATGGGTTTCCTGGGGCATGGAAGGGAACCTATAAATTGCAAAGATATGGTATGACACCCTGTTTATGGTGAGCTGCCCATCTGAGTTCCAGTGGGTCATACACTCTATCTAGTCTGGATGTGAGGTTGTTTTTACTATAGACTGAGACTTCTCCAGCTTTAGTTCTCGCCTGTGCACTAGCTGGTCTAAAGGTGTGAAAGACATTATAACCTTGCAATGCTGAGCTACTAGGTGACTTTAAATCATGTCTCTGTTACTACACAGATGTCTACACTCTCCAGGGAAAACACTTACTTGCTTTGTAAATTATCTTGTAAGGGGCAGATTTCAAAGTATTTCCACAGGATACCACAGAGCATGGGAATCATAAAAGGAAAGAACCTCTGCAAATTATTCTTTGATCTGAAACTTATTTCGGTCCAGCAAACTCTTCCTGTATATGTCCAGACAGGCCTATGTCAAAAGATCAAATGGACAGATTGTCAAAACCCATATGGTAGAGATCAACAATTCAGTCAGTTGAACCATTTTGGGTTTGATTGCATTACAGTAGGGATCAGGAAATTTGCCCTTTTCCCCACTGTAGCGCAATCTCGAAGTCGGTATATGTAATTAACAGGGGGAGTTGGGGGTACAGGGGGGCCTGACCCCTGCAAAAGCATTGTTTCTGTTGTATGTGGGTGTTTTTTGGGTTTGAATTTTTTTGACAGACTGAATTGTCTATCATATAGTCTCGACCATGTGAGTTTTGACAAATTGTCTGTTCGATCTTTTGACATAGACCTGTCCAGACCTATGCAGCAACTGGAATGCCCAGAGAGATATCTTACTAAAAGACCTGAAGGCCAAAACAACATGTCCTACATGGATTGCACTGTCACTGTACTCAGTATGTGACACACTGCTAAAAGGTGACATGTGTCTGGCATACAAGGCATCCTCTGACCCATTACTGATGGATTTACTGCACATCAGCAAGTCAAATGGCATCAGAAATACTCACTCTAGGGATGTAAATGTCTTCTGTAGCATCAACAGAATGGTTTGGAGGGACAGGTATATCTTGCAGAGGATACTGCTGGTCTAGAACAGACTCCCCATCCATATAAAACAAAGTAATCCCTGCTGGTATTCAAGCATTATTTGGATCTATGGATGAGCAACAGAAAATGTACCCAAGGACTACCCCTGTACTACTACTGTACTACTTTTTGCCCTGGGTCTCCTATAAAAAGGGGCTTCTATCCAGTCGGACTTTTTTGGTAATCAAATGTCAGTAAATAAATAATAAATAAATAATGGCCAGAGGCAGCTCCTAAATGCTTCATCCAATGCATGGATCCCCTCAATTTATTTATTTATTTATTAACTGTGGTTATATACTATTTTCTTGTTCTTTTATTATTTATTATTAAATATATTTAAACCTTTCATTGTGGCTGATATTTGTGAGACATATGCAAGTTCTGAGAATACTTGCATATTTATTTGGTGACATTGTGTGCCACTCCTAATAACCTTGCAATTGGTCGAACTATCATTTGTATTGATAGTAACACTGCACAGTAAGATTGGACACCTTTTGTTAAGAGCCTTCAATTAGCTGATAAGGACGTGGCTGGTGGGAGTGATAGCTACCTTATAGTCTGGGCAGAAGGGGGCATAGCTAGTAAACCTGTGCCAGCCTTTCCCAGGTGTGTGTGTGTGTGTGTGTGTGTGTGTGTGTGTGTGTGTGTGTGTGTGTGTGTGTGTGTGTGTGTGTGTGTGTGTGTGTATGTGTGTGTGTGTGTGTGTGTGTATATACATATATATATATATATATATATATATATATATATATATATATATATATATATAGACAAATCAAATCTCAAAGCACTGGTTGGACAGAGAGGGTGCTGGAGGTCTTGGCTTGGCCACTCAGCTGAGATCTCAACTACCAGTGGGGAGTCTTATTGGCAGTCTGGAGAAAGAGGGAGAAACCAGCCCCAGACTGACTGTGGTCTCTATGTGCTCTTAAGAGAAATTGCACTTTACTGTGTGTATACTTGTTATCCTCCCAATGTACATCCTCTCTTGGTGCTAGTGGTGAGGATTGAGGCTGCTTTATTACTGGGCAAGTGGTGGGGCATCACATATATTGGTCAGTAGTGGTGAGATATCCACATCACACATATTGAATGGAAGTGGTGGGATATCCGCATGTTAGGATTCAGTGGTGTGGATACTGAATTCCTGTAGCCTGTAAACAGTGGTCACTAAAGAAGGTGTTTGTACTCTCAATCAGCCACACAGTGAACATTCAGAGTTTCATATCACAATAGTTTTTTTTTTTTGTTACGTTAGTTAGTCAGGAAGAGCAGGCAAAGACGTCAGCAGAGGTGTATGGCAAGCTGACAAGGAGCCACTTGTCTGATATGTGCCAAGACAAAGGACAGCTGCATGCCAGCCTGACTAAAGCAGAGATGATTGCAGCCTTAGTCACAGCTGCATCAAAGCCCAGCAACCAGGGGGACAATAAGACTGTCCTTGGGGATGTACAACTCTCAGAAAGTGGACAGTTCGACCTTTCCACAGAGAACTTAAAAATCCATCTGGAGTTAAAGAAACTTCAACTGGAGGCTAAACATTTGGAAATAGAAGCATCAGAGAGACTGAGATGTCCGGAGGATGAAAAAAATGAGAAACTGTGATATCTGGAAGCTGAGGAGAATGAGAGGCAGAGGCAACATGAGAAGAAGATGCTGACTCTTTGCCAGAGTCATGGAGGTAATGGGGAAGGGAGTAATCAAACCCCAGAAGAAACAAAGGTTAGTAAATTTCTTCCAAAATTTACAGAGGGAGATAACTTTGATAGTTTCATTCATATGTTTGAAAGGGTATGTAAACAGTATAATGACCAAGGGCTCTGTGTATCGTTCCTGCCCCCTTACTCCATGGTAAAGCTGTAACTGCTATTTCTAAATTGTCTGATACTGATTGCTTAAATTATAATATTCTTAGAAATTCTCTCTTAGAGTGCTTTAAGTTAACACCTGAAGCTTATAGGGAAAAGTTTTGTGAGCATAGACACAAGGCAGATGAAAGTGTGTGTGAATATATTTCTGAGTTAAGCACTTATTTTCATAGATGGGTGAGTGGGTCTCAGGTCACCACTTCTGAAGGGCTGGCAAACCTTTTGGTGAGGGATCAAGCCCTTAGCATTTTGCCTGAGGACATGAGAATCTGGTTAGCTGATAGACAGCAGATGAGTTGGGGAAAAAGGAAGACCTATACCTAGCAAGCAGGGCATTACTGCACAAGAAAGGGACAGCCAGTGCTGCTCGTGGGTCTAAGGAAACCCATGGTGGGCAGCCTAAACCACCCTAACCAAGTTTGCCAGTAGCAGGGAAGCCATTGGTTCAGGTACACAGCCAGGACCAAGGGTTAAATGTTTTAAATGCAATCAGTGGGGCCATGTAGCATATAGATGTTCATGGAGGCAAGGTGGGGAACAAAAGGTGGGGGAGCCAGTAAGTGAGAATGACAGAATGCCAGTAGTAAGTTGTCCGGAGACAACAAGGGTACCAAACTACCACAAGAGGTTATATCCTATCTTAGAAGATGGAAAACAGGTCACTGCTAAGAGAAACACAGCCTCTGAGCTAACCGTTGTGAAGCCTGCAATGGTTAAAGAGGAGCACTACTTGCTTGGGCAGTCTACTCCAGTAAGAGCTTTTGGAGGGACCCCATTCCAAATACATTTGGTTAGGGTTCACCTTGATTGGGAGGGTGGAAAAGGAAGTAAGCAAGTAGGTGTGTTTGAGGATATCCCAGCAGATGTCCTGATACGGAATGAGTTTGATAATGCAGTACCTTGTGTGCATGCAGTTACATGCAGTCAGGCTTGGAGACAAGCCTGTGGGTCTGGTAGCCTGGAGAGGACCCAGACAGACTGCAGACTTGAAGCCAGGACTGGTATGGTGGTTACATCAGGAAGGGAGCTACCCAGTAGCAGTAAGACTGAAGGTGAGCCACAGCGGCTTGTGGGTACTGATGTTCCCTTGGACAGAGTGACTGCAAGGGTAGAGGTGAGTAGTAATATCCAGGCTGGCAGTGAGGCATCACTGTCAGATAGACTTTCTGTGGAAGGGGAGCTGGGAAGGTTTACAAAGACAGAGTTGAGACAAGCTCAGCTCTCAGACTCTACATTACAAGGCCTGAGGGAGGTAGCCAGGGAAGTACCTAATTCTCAATGGAAGGTGGGAATCTATATACTGGGACAAAGGCTTTACTGTATAGAGAGTGAACCCCTTAGGGAGGGCTAGAGGGTGAGAGAATATAGCATTTGGTAGTGTCCTGAACCTACCATCTGGCATTTCTAGCCATAGCCCATGATATTCCCTTTGCAGGTCATATGGGTATAAAGCATACAACAATATGTATTATGCAAAACTTTTATTGGCCTGGGATTTCCAGAAATGTAACAGGGTACTGCAGGACCTGTGAACAGTGCCAGAACGTAGGCAAGGCAGGGACAAGATGAAAGCTCTTGTGATGCATTTGCCTGTAATTGAACAGCCAAGCCATTTCATAGAGTAGCTATGGATATTGTGGGGCCTCTGAGTACCTCAAGTTCCACAGGGAAGAAGGATAGTGGTAGTAAATTATGCTACCAGATAGCCTGAAGCAGTGGCCCTAGTCTCCACTGACACAGAAAAGGTGACAAATGCTTTGTTAGAGATTTTCAGCAGGGTAGGTTACCCAAAATAAATACTGACTGACAGAGGTGCCAATTTTATGTCAGACCTGCTGGCTTTTCTGAGAAGTACTGTGGGGTGAAGCACTTAAAGACCACCCCCTACCATCCCCAGACTAATGGTCTTGTTGAGAGGTTAAACTCTACACTAAAGACCATGCTACAGGTATTTGCAGACCAATTTAAGAGGGAGTGGGACAAATATTTGCCCATCTGTTGTTTCCTTACAGGGAGGTACCCCAGGAATCCACAGGGTTTTCACCCTTTTAGTTGCTGTATGGGCATATGGTGAGGGGGACCTCTAGATTTGATTCATGATGAGTGGAAGGGTGAGTATGAATCCACTAGGAGTCTGTTATGGCATATGTCCTACACCTCAGGACAAGGCTCAGGTAACTCATGAGTTTGGCCCAGGAGAACCTGGCAGAAGCCCAACAGTAGAAAAAGGTCTGGTATGACAGGAATGCTTGAGCTAGAGAGTATGCTGTGGGGCAGCAGTTCTCATTCCTGTCAGACACAACAAGCCGCAGGCAGCTTAGGAGGGACCCTTCAAAGTGGTAAGGAAGGTCAGTGATGTTAACTACATGGTAGAACTGCTAGGCAGGAGGCAGGAGCACAAATTGTGCCATGTTAACATGATGAAGCTTTACCATGATAGACAGACCATGGTGCTAAGTATTTGCAGTACAAGGCAGGAAGAGTCTGAGGGGAACTATGGCTACAGGGAGCCAGCCAGCCAAATCCCAAATTACTACGGTGGAGTCTAGGGTTGCAAGCATATGATAGGACAGTGGAGCACTGTACTGGTGTTGGCAATCCCAAAGCAACTGGAATATCAAGACAGGATAAGGTATTCCCAGATAGGCTCAACCCTCTCAAGCAACATTTCTCAAGGGTCACTTGAAAAACTAGCTTGAGTCTTCAGGCAGAGAGAAGTGTGACAAAGGGAAATACCACCAGCCCTGCTAGCTGGAATTTTGTAAATAATTATAGGTAATTTGTGAATATTAATATGATTCATATATAAGTGTAACAGAAGGAGATGTTGCCAGCCCAGCTATCTGGAATTTTGTAAATGGCTATATGTCATTTGTGAATGTCAACATGCTCATGTAAGATGCTTGTGTTACAGATGTATTAGAACTGTATGTCAGATTGTACAGACGTGTGCTGAAGAGATATTTTGTAACGTACTGAGCAGAAATGTATATGCACTATTGTAACTGTTTAGATGTATGTATTTTAACAGGAGACAAACACAGGAGATTAACTTGCAAAACCTCAGAAGACTGGTTGAGGTTGAGTGGGCCATAAACAATAGATATATTATCTTTCAGTTTCAGTGCAGTAGCAGACACAATGTATAGAACTAGAAGTTATTTGTATTGTCTTTAAATGTGGTGGAATGCAAATTATTTTATGACTTCCCCCATTATCAAAAGATCTGAGGTTTGCATATTTTCACAGGTGGATGCTAAATGCTGCCAGCTGCAGTGGGGGGTTTCACCTAGAATAGTCAGATGACAAGAAGTGATGTCATGCTGCAAGTATCCCAGCAGTAATATTTGAGATATTAATTTAAGAACTCTCTGAGAGAAAGACTGTGCAGTTTGTATTTTTGTCTTTGACCTGACAAGAACATCCACTTACTACATCTATCTTGCTTACTCTGTAAGTTAACTAGGGTATTGTAATTCTCTTACATTCAGACAGGAATATAGTGAAGTATAGCTTAGATGTTTTCTGTATTTATTTGAGACTGTCCTGCAATGTTGTTTTAAGTATTTTTTCTAATTTTGAATTCTGATGTAACTGGGATTATATACTGAATATTTTCTTGTTCTTTTATTATTTATTATTAAATATATTTAAACCTTTCATTGTGGCTGATATTTGTGAGACATATTTAAGTTCTGAGAGTACTTGCATATTTATTTGGTGACACTGTGGGCCACTACTAATAGCCTTGCTCTTGGTCAGACTACCATTTGTATTGATAGTAACAGTACACAGTAAGATTGGACACCCTTTGTTAAGGGCCTTAAAATAGCTGATAAGGATGTGGCTGGTGGCAGTGATAACTACCTTATAGTCTGGGCAGAAGGGAGCATAGCTAGTAAACCTGTACCAGCCTTTCCCAGTTGTGTATGTGTATAAATCAAATTTCAAAGAGTGTGCGTGTCAGCTACTTGGGCAGGGACATGAAGTACTGTTTGGACAGAGAGGGTGCTGGAGGTCTTACCTTGGCCACTCAGCTGACATTTCTACTCTATAGCTGTGCCAGTGGGGAGTCTTACTGGGGATCTAGAGAAAGAAGGAGAAACCAGCCCCAGACTGTGATCTCTGTGTGCTCTTGAGGGAGATTGCACTTACTGTGTGTGTATTTAACTAGAATCATTGTTTACTTTGCACATCTTCTACTGTACCTGTGTGTGAATTTTTACTCATATGTGCAAACCTGAAAAGGTCCCAAGGGAACAGTAGTGCACTGACAGTATGTCCCTTCTCCCACCATAAGAAAAACAAAAGTCAACAACATGTTATTTAAAGCAACTGCTGCTTCATTAGGAAGCCACTCAGAGTCCCAAATGCAAGGGTTGTTTGTTTTTTTTTAAGAAAATCATCTCTGACTTTGGAATAGCAGATGAAATATGCTTTGAATGTGAATGACTCACTTGGACACATTTTGCAATCATAAGATCGCACTCATTTATATCACAGGTTGCATCATCAAGGTTAAATGGCATAGAGTTAGGTCTCCAATACTAAATAAAAAATGTATTATGATATTTTATTGAAGACTAAGGTTCACTGCTCTTGTTTTAACTGCCTTACAGTATATATTTAGAATGTAATTTAAATGCTATGTAATTAGATTATTTCAGATAAAAGAATAATGCAAGTAAAGTCAATGTTCAGTAGCAAAGCTAGATAGGTAGGGCTGATAGTTCATACAAGAACTTTTTTTTTGATCAATGAGATGCTAATAATAAAGCTACCTTTAGAACAAAGCAGTGTAGATTACATCTCTCTTCAACCACAAAAAAGGTACCTGACAGAACAATTATCTCAAGGGGCTTGATTCAGGCTTCATCACTCACCAACAGAAGGAAAGAACCTGCATGTAAAAAAGGCAATGAGTTTTCCCTGTGGGTTCACACCATCCATTGATCAAAATATTATGTCAATAAAGCACTTCATAATGCTTTTCTTCTTGCCCTCAGGTAGATAAGCTGCTGTTTTGCTCCTCCAAATTCCATGATGTGAAATGTCAGATGAGAGACTGCACAAACACGCATTATATAGAAAACAAGATTAGAAGGCAGGGACAATGTTATATTCTCATCTGATGCAGTGCTGCTAGCTTTCTAGGGATCTTACAAGCAAATCCTGATGTGGACACACATGCCAAATGAACACTGCAAACAGTCTACAGTACCAATGTTTATTTATGAATTATTTTGATTGGAATAGGGTTAACTGTAAAATATAAAACAATCCTACTTTATGTTTAGTTAGAAGAAAGATTACAAACGCACCCTGCCACAAACTATATATAGACAGTTATGATGGAAAACGTCACTTACCATTGATATAGTCCCAATGTAATAATGCTCATCTTAAATGGGCCCACATCTTTTAAGTCAGGATATAGGAAATTGGGCAACCAATCTCAAGAAAATCTAAGTTAAACTTCTTATGACTTTTTAATACAGCTCTGACAGTAATATAAACGGAGTGCAACATTCTGAAAAGAATATGTTAAGCAATACCTAATCTCAAAGCAATGTCTTGATCTGGCAAGATTTTTGTTTTTTAAAAAATTATTTCAACTGCCACAAAACGAAAATGTGTTTACAGACAATGGAGCATTCTGTAATGTGCAATAAGCTATCTGAAAACATGGAATATGCACTGTGAAAGGTCATTATCTGATTGCTAAAGAAAACTAATTCAGTAGTATTGGACTTGAAAAATATCTAGTGGTTACTGAGCTGAAAGCAGTATGACTGTAGGCACAAAACAATAATAGCCCAAATAAATGTGCAAATGTTCACACCTGGAACAGAAAAAAGTCAAAATAAGTATTTACTTTGCTGACATTTGAAGGTGACAGATACAGTTGTATAGTATCTGACTGTATGCAATAGGAGGTCATCTACAGATCAGTACCTACAAAGACTATTACAAAAATCATTATCATTCATTCATTCTTGATCTAGTTGCCAGTTGATCTGATTCAGAGTCAGGGAGCTGAAACCCATCCATGCAATTGATAGATGCAAGATGAAGAAACTAATATCATATAGGATACCAGTCTGTGGCAGGACACACACATTCCTACACATGGCAAGCAGACCTATGACAAAGCTGATGGACTGCCAATTTGCTTATGGGATGTCTTTGGCATGTGGGAAAAAACACAGTGGATAAAGAGCTGAATGTCAAGTCAACATTCACTAATACCTGTTCCAATAGGGGAAAAAACAACTGGCATTGCAAATTACTGACTGTTAAAATAATGGGTTCTGTTCAGAATTTCGAATTCCCAAAACTTCGAATTCCATATGGTCGAAACTGTATGATCGAAGTTTTAGAACTTCAAAATTCTGAATGGAGATCTGCATAGAGTGTGGAATGGGAAATTCTCCCTTTTCCTTGCTGTAGTGCGATCTCGGAGTTGGTATATTTAAATAGCAGGGGGGGAGGAACATGGTTTTGTGTTCCTTTTAGATTTATTTCAGAGTTCCAAAGTTCTAAAACTTCGATCATATGGTCTCGACCATATGAAATTCGAAGTTTTGTGAATTCATAATTCTGAAGTGAATCCTAAAATTTTATATATATATATATATATATATATATATATATAGACAGAGATACACACACACACACACACACACACACACACACACACACACACACACACACACACACACACACACACACACACACACACATTTTATATAAAAAAAATATATATATATATAGGTTCATAGGTAGGTACTAGGCTATTGGCCCTAGGGCCTATACAAGCCTAGCCAAAAAGGTACCCTGGCTTTCGCCACCCCAGAAAATTATTTTCCTGTGCCCCTGTCAAGCAGAACCACAGAAGTGATCCCCGGGGTGAATTTCCTATTACCCATCCAATCATCAAGCTTTTTCTTGAAGAGTGCTAATGAGGAGCTCTGTTTGACATAGCAAGGTAGTCTGTTCCAGAGTATGGGAAGTTTCTGGGACAGGAATCTATTCCTGGAACTCCAAACACCAACAAACAATGTAACAGCTGAACACAAAAGGCTGTAGACCGCAAATGCCACTGCACCAGAAGAATGATGAAACTGTATTGTAAAAATCACTTTAATGGATGATAGAAATGAAAAAAACACACAGATAAAAGTAAAGCGCTTTTCATCCCACTTAGTTGTGGGACTTCTTCAGACAAAGAACCATACAACAACTACAGATATATATCCTGGTGGGGTGGTGCCACAATTACAAACACCGCAGCTGAACTTAATACTAATTCAGTGTTAAGTAGTTTAAACTATTAAAGAAACTGTGTTTGCTGTGAAACATTGAATATCATGCTTATATGACAACAACTGAACAAGTCGGAGACATTTAAATGTTATAAATTGTAAAATATTAAGAACTTTTTTAAAAAACTTTTTAAAATCTTTTTTAAAACATGTATATACTTAACAATATTGGGTCCTTAGTAATGAGATACAAATCCAATAAATACATACAAAATATATAATATAAAATACAGGTATTTACCGTAAGCAAAATCCTGTTGTCAAACAATAGCTTGTTATCGAAAAACTCATGAATCTAGCATGTATACCATGTGAAAAAGGGACGGGGGAAAAAAGTAGTTTGTGTAGATGAGGATATAACTATATACATATTCCATTTGGATTCAACAGTGCAGTTATATCCATGTATTGACATACTTACACTTACACACTTTTTCATATTATATTTCTTATACATATATTTTATGTGTATGCACTGAATAGATCTATCTCTATTTTCATCATGATTGTGATTTAGATATTAGTTATTGTTTTAATATCGACTTGTTCTATACAGTTACGTTCTACATCAACCTGGCTTTCTATGATGTTATTGGTGATATTTATATATATATATATATATATATATATATATATATATGTTATTAAATTTTTCCCAACCCCCCCCCTTTTTTTCATACACACGATGCATATCAGATCTACGAGTCTTATGTATTCAGGCACACTGTTTTTGCTTGCTTGATACAGTCTTTCCACGTTGTTTATATACATGGTTCAGATGTATTTCTTGGATCAGCTAGTTCCACTACTATAGACTTATCACCCTCAATGTATATAAGGCACATATCATAGTTTGCAATATTCTTAACAAATTGTTTTAATATTTATTCCATTCATGGTTTTGGTTCACATTAGACTAGTACCAGGTTAGACTACCTTCATGGCAACAAAGTTCTTTATTGGACAAACTATTATTTGTTTAAATTAATTGTGACATTCGAATTGTGTTTTTTGCCCCTTTTTTCCCTTCCCTTTTTCACATGGTATACATGCTAGACTCATGAGTTTTTCTATAGCAAGCTATTGTTTGACAACAGGATTTTGCTTATTGTAAATACCTGTATTTTATATTATATATTTTGTATGTATTTATTGGATTTCTATCTCATTACTAAGGACCCAATATTGTTAAGTATATACATGTTTTAAAAAAGATTTTAAAAAGTTTTTAAAAAAGTTCTTAATATTTTACAATTTATAACATTTAAATGTCTCCAACTTGTTCAGTTGTTGTCAGATAAGCATGATATTCAATGTTTCACAGCAAACGCAGTTTCTTTAATAGTTTAAACTACTTAACACTTAATTAGTATTAAGTTCAGCTGTGGTGTTTGTAATTGTGGCACCACCCCACCAGGATATATATCTGTAGTTGTTGTATGGTTCTTTGTCTGAAGAAGTCCCACAACTAAGTGGGACGGAAAATGCTTTACTTTTATCTGTGTGTTTTTTTCATTTCTATCATCCATTAAAGTGTTTTTTATGATACAGTTTCATCGTTCTTCTGGTGCAGTGTCATTTGCAGTCTACAGCCTTTTGTGCACAGGAATCTATCCCTCCAGCATGTTCTGTTTATTGTGGTGACAACGTTTAGGTCCCTAGAGCGTGTAGCTTGGAGGGATTGGGATTTCTTTAAGTGGAGCATGTCCAACAGCTCTGGGTTTGACATAGCTTTTTATGTTAGGCAGAGATCGCCTCTGAGTAGGCAATATGTGATGGAGTAAAGCTGGAGTTTTTTGAGCCGGTCTGCGTAAGGCATCTGTTTGAGGCCAGTAATCCTCTTTGTGAGGTATTTCTGCGGCCTTTCCAGTTGTTGTAGATGTCTTGTGAGGTACATACCAAAAGGGGCATTGTACCCTATAATGGGTCTAATGAGTGATACGTAGAGGGGAACAATGACCTCTTTTTTTCTGGATGAGAAACCTTTTGTGATGAGGTGTGCCACGTAGAAGGATTTTCTGACCACTGTGGTGATGTGATTATCAAAGGAGAGACTACTGTCCACCTGTGTCCCAAGGTCTCTTATCACACTTTCGGTGTTAAGTAGACTACCGCCAATGTGGTAGTTCATGGGTACAGAGCTTTTACCAAAGGGGATGGCAATGCATTTTTTGGCATTGAGCTTGAGACCATGGCTTTGACACCAGCCATCTGTCTCAGTGAGGCCCTTTTGTAAGATGTCCACATTGTTAGAAGTTTCGATTATGGCTCCTAGTTTGCAGTCATCTGCGAATTTAGTTAGCCAAAGACCTTCTGTGTTAGCCTGTACTTCAGAGAAGTAGATACCAAACAGGGGAGGACCCAGAACTGAAGCCTGTGGTACACCACTTGTCACTAGTCTGAAGTCTGATTTGGAGTCTGCTACTTTCATAGTGTGGGGGCTGTCAGTAAGCCAGTTGGCAACCCATCTTGTGACATAGGAATTTATACCTAGTTTAGTGAATTTATCTATAATTCCAAAGTTGGGGATAGTGTTAAATGCCTTGGAGAGATCTAAATAGGCTGTGTGAACCACCTTACCCTCATCTATGGCTTTGGTGACTGCTTCAAAGAAGTCTATCAGGTTTAGGAGACATGATCTGCCTTTTACAAACCCGAACTGTGTGGGGTCCAGAGTTTAGAGATCTCCAATGTCTTTGTTTATGAGTTCCATGATGATACATTCCATGGCCTTGTAGACCAGTCTCATAAGGCTAATGGGGCAGTAGTTCCCGGGGTCTGTTGTGGTCCCCCCCCCCCTTTGTGGAGTGGGATAACCATCGCGGTGGGCCATTCAATGGGCACAAAGCCTGAGGTGAGGCTATGATTGAACATGGTACTTAAGTGAGGTACCAGTTCATTCTGTAGTTCATATAGAAGGCAGCCTGGGATGTTGTCAGTTCCCATGGATGTTGTGTTCTTGGCTTTGGAGAGTAAGGTTTTTACCTGTGCAGCCGTGATTACAGGATCTTTGCATTCTTCCTTTATAAAGATGGGCCCTTTAGGGGGTGAGAGTGGGGGTAAAGTTAGCACTGGACTTATCTGCCAGGATGTTGGCAATATCAGTTGGTTCTGTATATTTAGTGTCATTGTGCTGTAACTCAAAGCAGATCTGAGCATTGCCACTGAGATTCTTGACATAGCTATAGAATGCTTTGTGGTTGTCTTTAGAATCAGTGGTGATTCTGTTTTCATAACTAGCTTTGAAGGATTTTATGAGGGATCTCAGCTTCTTACTGAGGCTGACCAGGGAGTTCCTCCAATCGTGGGATTTTACTCTTTTTTGCAACAGTTTCTTTCTTCTGTTGTAGAGTTTGTTTATTGCAGAAGACCACCAGATTGGCTTCCTTTTTTGGAGGATAGCATCTTGGTTCTGTTAGGGTTAGCATGATCCATGCACTTGTGTAAGTGCTTATAAAGTGCATTTGTGTAGGATTCAGCAGTCGTATCTCTATTGTCCATCTGCATGGGTGTCGTGAAGTTTGCCACTTCCGTCTTAAGAAGCGTGAAGTTGGCTTTGGAGAAATTTTTTACGGTTGTTTTCCTAATGGGGGGTGGGAGCGGGATGTGGATGTCTAGGGTGATTAGCTTGTGGTTGGATCTGACCAAGAATGAGCTGACCTCTGGTGTGAATGGTCACCCATGTTGGTGATGACCAGGTCTAGGATATTACTGCCCCTGATGGGGGTGTGGATAATTTGATCCAAGGCATTGGAATTTATGATTTCCAGAAAATGTTGAGCAAAAGAGTTGGTACACGAGTAGTTTTCCCAGTTAATAGTGGGGTAGTTGAAATCACCCATTATTAGGATGTTGGGTTGTACCTTAATATTTCCAGTGTATCAAGAAAAGAGGAGTGGGAATCCTGGGGCATGGTGGGAGGTCTGTAGCAAGCTACAATCTGGATTGCAGTTTTGCCCAGTTAGTTGAACTTGGATAATCTCGGATACATTATGCTGAGCAACTAGCTTGGAGGTGTGGATATCCTTAATGAATATGGACACACCTCCACCTTTAGTGTTTCGGTCTGGGTTTGGTGGCCGAAAGGTGTGGTATGAATTATAGCCTGATAATGCAGGGGTGCTCTCTGGAGCTTTGAACCAGGTCTCTGTCACTGCACAGATGTCGATGTTCTCCATTTTAAGGAGTGTCTTGAGTGAATGCATTTTGAGATTTAGACCTCTAGCATTGAGTAGCATTACCCTCAGATTTTGCTTGCGTGTACCTGTTATGGTGGTGAATTTGTCATTTGAACCTTGACTAAAAAAGGCACTATAGAGATGGCAAGAGCCTTTGCCAGTATCTGGAATCCCAAAGGCGACAGGTGCAGGCCATCTCTGGCAAAGCAGAGTGGTCTATCGATCATGTCATCCCAGGCAAACAGATACTGGATTCCCTTAGAATGACACCAGAAGCTTAGCCAATTGTTGAAGTCAATCATTTTGTCCTTGTACTGTGGTATCATTGTGGGTGATGGCAGGATGCTACTCAGGGCTAGGGTCATACCTGCCTGGGCTACAAGATCGGAGAGCTCCTCCATGTCTCTTTTCATGTAGTCCAGGGAGGTACGTCTCAGGTCATTCACACCAACATGGACAATGACAGAGTCATATTTGTACTTGTTGTGGAGTGACCTGAGTGCATGTGTTATGTGGCGGATTCTGGCACCTGACAGGCAGCTGACAGTAACTTTCTCCTTGTTTTATATATATATATATATATATATATATATATATATATATATATATATATATATATACACACACACACACACACACACACACACACACACACACACACACACACACACACACAAAACATACACACACATACAGTAAGCTCTCAGTTAACTGGCATCCATGGGGACTGGCAGATGCTGGATAACTGTAGTTTCTGGTTGCTTGAGAGTTACTATTAAAAATAGGCCTGACTAATACTGTACCCTATACTGTTTGTTTCATTTGACTAGTTCTCAGGTTGGGGAGAAAGGGAATTTATTCCTATTGTCCTTCTTAAAACTCTAAAAATGTAAGGTATTTTTCTGCAGGGGGGAAAACAGAAAGTGCAACACATGAGAATTGTACTGTATTTCTTCAATATTTTTGCCAGTTGCTTGAGAGTGCTGGTTGCTTGAGTTCTGGTTAACTGAGAGTTTACTGTACATATTTATATATATATATATATATATATATATATATATATATATATATATATATATATATGTCCATACACACACGCACACACACACACACACACACACACACACACACACACACACACACACACACACACACACACACACACACACACACACACACACACACACACACACACACACACACACACACACACATTTTTAAATGAGTGTGTGTCTGTCTATAGATGCAGGTGTGCTACATAACACTGATCGAAGTCTGTGGATGTGCCAGCTAGACAATGACCACAACCATGGGGATGCCCTTTCTCCTGGGTATAGACATCCCCACAATCAATGTTGTTGTGGAAGTGCTAGCACTGTGGCAGTAGGATCTCGCTCACTCATGGCCATGTCAGATAATATATCTGTGGATGTAGCAGATGACCAACTGTGAGGATGGTCCCTCACCCCTGCCAGACAGCCATGTGAAGACACTGTATGAACTAATGTATGTTTCAGTCAATTCAATAAATTCCCATAGTTCAGCATGCACATCCTGGAAAACCCTCACTATGGCTGTAGTGAAACTAGCTTGTGCCTCCACAATGGCCCTGCACATATGTTAGCCTGCAGCCACTGACACATCATCCTCAGGCGGAAAACGGTAATTATATCTCTCCCTCCATGTTTGTAACTTGCATCCCTCAAGTGCTGGCGTAGTTTCAGACATAAGTTTACTTAGGGGCCAACACAATTTCTTGTTCTATAGTGTCCCCATCTTTTCAGATGTTTATATATCCTGGGTAATTGCAGGTAGATAAAATGTGCCTATGGTTTGTGTAGAGGATGCAGTGGTCACAGAAAAACACAGCTTACACTCCCTATTTCATCTCAACAGCATTATCAGAAACTACAGATCCCCCAGCAAAAGACAGAAGCAGTTCCTCAGTGCTGGTACTGGATAAATATTCACCTGTGAATTTACCAAAGGAAAACAATATCCAGTGTAGCTAGGACCTAGCTACACATGCAACTGATATTTATTTATTTTATTTATTTTACATTTGTTGACTGGGGTAGTCTAACTGGATACATGTCCATTTTCAGTAGAGGCCCGGGGAGAAAAGCTCCAAGACACTTACAAAATACAATAAAGAAAGAAATAACAGTGAAAATACATACAAAATACAAAATAAAAATTGTAGTTAGAACTAAAAAATCATTTTTTTTCTTCAAAAAAATAGCAAATAGTTGAACATTGTTAGAGAAATACTAACTACCATACTCTGACTGTTCATAGCAAGGACAGTAAACTGCAAGGATTAATATTAATGAGAGGATGTTATATACATATATTTATGAAATTCATTAGCAGTTTCATGGTAAAAGGAAAACTATAGGGGTTAGACTATGATGTATGGTAGTTATTGGTGAGAAGTAAGAAAGTTAGTCAGGATTAGTGCAGGAATATAACCAGTGTGTATTGAGGTATAGTTTGAGTTTCTTTTTAAAAAGTGTAAGAGAAGACAGAGTTGTGAGTTCAGAGGGTAGTAAATTCCATAGCTTTCCAACAGTATTAGAGAACAGGGAGTCACCTGCTGAGTTGTTGGATCTGCAAGTGTTAAACAGTAGTTTGTTTGATGAGCGTAAATTTTTTGGATTATTGTAGGGGATAAAGAGGCTAGAGAGTATTGGGGTATTGGTGGGTTGATACAGGGTCTTGTGGGCTATAGCAAGCTGTAGAAATTGGAGATGGTGTAGAAATTCTAGCCAATCAAGTTGTTTTAAATTAAGGCAGTGATGAGTTCTGAAAGGACAGTCAGTAGCAAATCTGGCAATATTATTATAGGATACTGACAGGTTGTTGAGGTTGTTTTTAGAAAGATTCATATAAATGGGTGAAGCATAGAGTAAAGTAGAGATTAGGTGAGTTCTGGCTATAGCAGTCCTGGCTACTGGTGTAAGAAAGGGTTTGATTCTATAGAGGGATCCTAGTTTCTTGTTGACTGTTTTTATTGTACTGTTACTATGACTATCAAAGTTGAGGTTATTGTCTATTGTTATTCCTAGGAGTTTGGTAGTAGAATCGGGAGAAATAAGAGTACCATTGTTAGATGCAAGTGTGAAATGTATGGGGGTGGACTTACGGGTTGGTGAGAAGAGTAGCAGTTTAGTTTTTTTTGGGTTTAGGAGGAGGCAATGGTTTGTAAACCATTCTTCAACAATATTAAATGTTTTCTGGGTAAGGGTCTGTAGTTCAGTTTGAGAAGTGGCTGAGCAGATAATAGTAGAGTCATCTGCATATTGAATGCAGGTAGTGTGTGGAATTGCTAACTGAAGGTCATTAATAAAAATGGAAAAAAGGAGAGGACCTAATATGGAGATTAGAAAGATTGTTGTGCCAGAGTACAGCCTGCTGTCTGTTTTCTAAGTAAGATTTGAACCAATTTATGGCTAAGGGATTAAGTGATAGAGATTTCATTATATGTAAAAGGAGTTGGTGATTAACCATGTCAAAAGCTTTGGATAAATCAATGAATACTGCAGAGGAAAGAACAGTTTTGTTACGGTTATGGTTAATACAATCTGTGAATGATAATAGGGCAGTGGTGGTACTGTGATAAGGTCTGAAGCCATGTTGACAGTTGGCAAGAAAGTTGTTTTGAAGGAGGTGGTTAAGAAGTTGCTTATGGATATACTTTTCCATAATTTTTGCTAGAGGAGATAGTAGAGCTATAAGACGAAGGTTAGAGAAGTCATAAGAATTTTCACCTTTGTGTAGTGGAATAATGTAAGACATTTTCCAGATTGATGGGATATTTCCTTCACTTATGGTTCTATTGATCAGAATGGATATGGGGTAGGCAATGGCTTTAGCTCCTTTTTGAAGGTATTCAGCTGGGAGTTGGTCAGCAGAAGGGGTGGTAGGTCTTAGTTTTTGGAGAAGGGAGCATATACTGGAAGTAGACACAGGTTGTAACTGAAATGATGGGGGAGGGTTTCAAGATGAAGTAGGCAGATTTGTGGTATCTGGAGATAGTTGGCTAGCAAGAGTTTGGATGCCATTGGTAAAGAAAGAATTAAAGGCATTGGCAGTGTGAATGGGAATCTCTGGGTCGGAGCCTAGTGGGTTGGTTGTGATAGATTGTCCTGGGTATAGAAGTTTGTTAATGGTGTTCCAGAACTTTTGAGGTTTCATTTGATAGGTCTGCTGTGCCTGGAGGTAAAAGTTATTTTTGTCTAACATGATGGCTTTTTAGTGTGATTTCTAAGTTGCCTAAAGGTTTGGTGATCTGTTGGATTTTTTGTAGTATGCCATTTTGTCCAGGCTTTGTTTCTCAGAAGGATCTTTTGCCTAGTAGCATTAGAGAGCCAGGGGGCTGGTTTAGCTTTACATCTAACAGAGCGTACTGGAGCATGGTAGTTCAGGATGGCTAGGAATGTGGCATTAAAATAGGTTACTGCTTCATCAAGTGGGAGAGATTTTAGTGGGGACCAATTACATTGATTGAGTTCTGTCTGAAAGAGTTGATGGTTAAATTGCTTTTTGTTGCGTACTGTTCTGACAGTGTTAGGGTGAGGTAGGTTAGTTTTATATCTGATAATATAGGTTAGGGAGTGGTCACTTAGATCATCTGGGAGGGTTCCTACTTTGTAAGTTTGATGAGGATTATTAGTAAGTATCCAGTCCAAGGTACTTTATTTGTTGTTGGGTTTATTAGTTCTGGTAGGGGAGTTAATAGTTTGTGAGAAGCCGTATAAGTTAATATGGGTGGTAGGGTGTGTATTATTACAGGACTGCCAGTCTATATTACAGTCTCCTAGGATTATGGTTTCTTGTGGGAGATTAATAGAAAGCCAATTAAGGATATTTTCAAGGGTACTGATGTTGTTTCCTGGAAGTAGGTATAAACAAATAACATTTACAGCTTTGCAAGAGTTGACCTGAAATTTAGAGATTAGTATTTCAGCTCTGTTGTCAAAAGGTGGATTAAGGTCTACTGTGTTAACTTTTAATTCTGCTTTATAGAGGATTGCAACCCCACCTCCCTTTTTGGTGGTGCGGTCATTTCTAATGATATTGTAACCAGGTGGGGTTACTTCATTGTCATTTACAGTAGGTTTTAGCCAAGTTTCAGATAAGATATCTTTATACCTATAAACATGAGAAAAAAATAATACCCGAGACCATACCATGTGCAGATGGACATGCTTTAATATGCATATTAAATTTAATATGTACCCATATGTACCTGTATACTATAATTCAGACAGATTTAATGAACCCTGGCATTCAGGAAGGCTGATTTTTCTGTGCAAGAACAGTGTAAGTGCTCCTGCATGGAAAATGGCTGCAGAGTGATTCAGGATAGTGTTGTTTTCATGTGCACGAGCGGCCCTACACTGTTCTAGCACGGAAAACTGTGCAGCATGCAAATCACCTCATTTGCTGGTGAAAACCAGCAAATGAGGTGAATTAGTGATTCACCAAGCTGCCAGGTTTCCATGCTAGAACAGTGTCAGTGCAGAAATGTATTCAGAAAATAACTGAGTACGTTTCTGCAACTGACAAAAAGGAGGCACAACAGCTCGTGAAAAAGCATGTATTATGCACATTAGACATGCCAATGGCCAGATACAAGGCTATTGGCATTAAAAAGTGATTAATAATTATGAAAATGAAACTTTTTTTAGCCGATCTCGGCCATTTAAGCATAGGGCAGCAGCGTGCAAATGGGATCGTGCTGAAAAAAAAATGGGAAAACTCAATTTTAAGTTAAATCTGCATTTTGCCATTATAGTCTATGGCATGAAGAATGTAAACAATACCAGGGAGCACTGGTTGTCAAGAGGAAAGGGTCCATTTTAGTGCAGTAACTAATGACCTACACACTGGGGTATGCAAATGAGGGGAGATATACTGAACCACATATTTCTTCAAAGTGCCAGCTTGTACCTAACCATGTAGGTGCAGCAATACAACAGTGCAAGTCTAAGAGCTGAATGTGTCATGCTTGCTCTAAGCTCATTGGAGCTCTGTGGCCTGTGTTTACCCTTAAATAAGCACAGCTAAGGAAGGGGGTGCGTCAGATGTCCCTAAGCAGTGTGTACATAGCCTAAATGGGTTTGCGCGCCACACACACCTGGTTTTAAACATAAACGAAAAAAAAGAGGAAGTAGCAGCACTGTTTACATTATAACACTAGGTATGCAAGGCGTGCCTCGGAGCTTAAACAGGGAGGAACTTGGAAGGGGAAACAGCAGTAGGAAGGCAATCAAGGAGAACTAGCATAGCTGGCAGGTGGAATGTATCAGAATCAACCAATTACACATGCAGCAGCCCAGCACACTACTATAAACTATGCAAACACCTTTCAGACTGGTTTTTCCCACAAACTCTACATCACTGGTGTACACAGATGGAGGATTTTTAACTGGCAAACTAACTAAAAATGTTAGAGGCTGCTGCTGCTTTACTTCATCAATATGTGCTAGAGACTGAGGGTGGTGAGAAGGAAAATGCTGACAACTGACCCACAGTGAGGAGGAAAAGAAGAGTGTACAGACCTAGGGTAACCTACCAGGGCCTACATGAGCTGGAGATAGTGGAGCTCTCTAGGGTGGACAGGGACATTCTACAGCAAATCATCCAGCTGTGCCATCCCCACCTCACACACAGAACCAACAGAGGGGAACCCATCCCAGTGGATACCAAGGTATGCGTAGGCTTAAGAATATTAGCCACAGGTACCTTTCAAAGACCAACTGGGGATATCATAGGGGTCTCACAGGCATCAGCATCCAGGGTACTCCATCAGTCCCTGGATGCCATGATACCACATGCCATTGAGCACATATATTTCCCCAACACCCGTGAGGCATTGACCAGAAGTATGTGTCTCTTCTACCATACAGCAGAATACCCTGAGGTAGTTGGTTCTATAGACTGCATGCACATCCACATCAAAGCACCATCTGGCAAGTGGGGTAGGGTCTACATAAACTGCAAGGGCTTCCCCTCCATCAACTGCCAGGTCATGTGCGATTCCCAGGGCATTTTCATGAACGTGTGTGCTGGCAGCCCTAGAAGCTATCACAACTCCCACATCTGGCATTGCTCACAGTTGTATCAGGGGTTTGCCAGGGGGGGCATCCCATATGGCCATCTAGTGGGGGATGCTGGCTATGCACTGGAGCTGTGGCTGATGACACCCATGAGAAATGCACACACACCCGAACAAGAACACCATAATGAGGAACACGCACAAACCAGGATCATTGTAGAGCATGTGTTTGGGATGCTCAAGTCACGGTTCCACTGCCTTGACATATCCAGTGGAGCCTTGCAGTATTCTCCAGCTACATGTACACAAATGTTCATAGTATGTGCCATGCTACACAATATGATCCTGTGGAAACAGCTGCAGCAGGAACAGCATGGGGCAGGGCCACACCGCCCCCACCATTGCCAAGACCAGCACAGGCACAGAGGGACTTAGAGGAATAACTTCCTGAGCCTGCCCCTGTAGGCAGAAGGAGGCGTGCCCAGTATGCCCAGCCCTTGGCAAAGAGGCAATGCATAGCACACACACTGCTACTGTAGGTACCCAGGGACTGATACTTCTCTCTGAGTTGCACATACAGTAAAAGGGATGCCAAACATGACATTACCTGTGATTTACTATGTATAGGGAGTGTACTATGTGCATCTGACATAGTCAGCCCTCCAGCTTCAATACTGGCCCAGCCACAAGGTAAGTCACCCTTCCTATTAATTACTGAATGGAGTAGTATGTTCTGATAGTTGTATGTATGGTATGGATGCAAGCATGCAAGGGAATTGGGTGGCTGAATGGGATAGCAGCAGACAGCTGACAGCTATATGGGACAGCAGGAAATCCATAACAAATGCTGGTGTCAACATACTAGGCAGTACTACACAAGGTGACAACCCTCACTGCAGTACATGTTATGGCCCACATAACTGTGGGTGTCAATAGGTCACACACATGGATGTCATTGAGGGTCACATACCCACCACCAGCCTCACCCAGCAGGACAGGTGTAGATGACCATACAGAAATGCCAGGCTAAGGCCCCTAAATGATGGCAATGGTGAACAGCCAACTTCCAGACCGACACAGACATACCACAACAGGTCTGGCAGTTGCATGTTAGTTCTGAAGGGTAAGAAATCTTAAACTGAAATTAATGCCATGTTAAAATGTAACATGTGTACTGATATGCCTCCTTTCTGCATGATAAGTCACAATGCAATATGAAATGGAAGCAACAGAGTAACCAAAATACCAGTAAAGTCATTGCAAATGTTTAAAGTCTTCAGGTGTGCACCCCCCCAAAATCCCTTGTAGAAATGCAGTAACATGTAAGTTTGAGGAGTAATATCACTGGAGCACAGATTGCCAGAGCTGTCCCAATCTACATTGTTGCATGTGTACAATATGCAGGGGTCAGTGTGGTAAGTTTGTTGTGTGTTTAATATTGCCTGGAAGTGGTCAGCATGTGGGCCTGGATGGTTGTGTCTCAGTGGCCTAGGTACAGTACAGTGGTTGACAGGGCCATGCTCCAACTGCAGTGCCAACCACACTGCTTCTCAGCTACACTCATGTAAGCAGTTGTACATACTCACTGTCCAGATGTCAATATCTGTCACCGTCAGAAAGCTGGACATGCCATCAATGGGGGCTCATACATAGAAACAGTACACAGGTGGAAGTAACCTACACAGAGTGCATATAAAATAACTGTCAACTGCACACAACTGTGGAATTATACATGGAGGTTAGCATCACATTAGTTGTCCCGCTAGTATGAAATACTGGTAGTCTAGTCTGACCAATCATTGGCAAACCACAAAAGGCACAGTTATAAAGTAATGACAGGCTGCCCATGTCCACACACAAGCCAGCATAAGGGGAATGTCCCAGGTATATTTGTGAGTCAGGTTCCAGTAACTTCCATATCACAAATGCACCCAGCTCACCCCACCATTACCCACAGGTTTATCACAGGTCATATCCTTGCTATAGGGAATAAGTACAGCATGAACCCAGCTCTGTATGGGAATACATATATAATGGTGCATACTGAATTGGTGTCCTATGCAGGTGTGTCCCTAGCTGTAAGCAGCAACCTGACCACATCCAGATGCGTGGATGAGTATGAGCAGGAAGGATTGACAGGAACACCTCAACCACTTACAACTGTCACCCCAGGGTAATCCACTGGCTTGCAGCCTGGGAATGTCTGAGTGACAGAATGCACTGGCCTGCTACAGATGGCCTGCAGCACTCTCAAATGGCCTACAGTCCTCTGGCAAAGGCCCATGCCTCACCCATAGTGTCAATGTATGGAATGTCAGGGGGTCCTAACTAACAACCTAACACAATAAACAGAAAACAAATGCAAGACCATGATGACAAACGCCAGTAGCATGCCTCCCCATGTCCTACTCCAAGAACTGTGGACCAGGCCATAAATACTACTGGGATAAGGGCCCAACTATAGGGAATACCTCTGAGATATTGCTTTCATAATGTTAGGAAGAGGAAAGAATAACAGAGGGGGATGTAGAAGCATGGATGTCATGATGTGTGTGAAGTCTGAAACTCTAATGTCTGCCCATACTACCCTCTGACTGCAAACCCATGAATGAATAGTCACAAAATTGCTTGTAAACCACAATATGAAGGTAAACTGACCAGATATATGAGTCCTGCCTCTGGATAACCTGGGTGTATCTGTGCAGCTGAGAGGTATGGCCCCAGCAGGATATGGCCATTCCATTAAGTTGAGAAAAGCACAAGAAGGGGATCCCCAGCCAGCATACTACCAAGGTGCTGGACCACTTACACAGAACCAGCAGTCTATTGTCTGTAGCTACCCCTCCACAATGGCAGGAGTGTGCCAGAGTGTGTAGTCTATATGCCTCAGAATATTGGTCTCAGCTTCATTCATCTTGCATTACCCTGGTAAATAACTGTGAGCAAAGAATGATAACTGTCAGTAGTTGATGACATGATACATCACAGTGTGAAACAGTACATATGTCAGAAAATCTAAGGTACAACCAACCATGTTACATAAGCAGCACAGCCAGCAATAATTACATTACCCCCATATGTTACGCCCATTGTGTCTCCATATTGGCAACCTGTCTACAGATATCCTGCAGAAACAGGTTGCTAGGTGTAGCTGTAGCACACAAAACCCTGAAATGGAGTCCAACTCTCCCTGGAATGGATGCACACACTCAATATAGAAGGTCATACTGAGCATGCTCCTACACTTAGAGAAATGAAGCCCATGTCTGACAACACAGTGGACTACAGATATCTGTAATTCGCAGATGTCTGTGCACACACACCAAATTGTACTCCATTGATACTTCACACACACACACACACACACACACACACACACACACACACACACACACACACACACACACACACACACACACACACGCACGCACTGGATAGGAATACACACACATATCTAAGGCCAACATAATATAATATGTCAAACATGCACTCACAGAGATGTGGGGAAGAGAGAGACAGACAGCAACAGAGAGAATCCCATTATGAGGCCTTTCCCACCCAGTACACATCCCATTGGCCTATATCACATGATGTGCTGGTGTCATTCACTGTAGAAATTCCTTTGATTAGCCCTCAGCCTTATAGTCTCAGTGGTGCTTGTGGTAACTGTGTAACACTATAGTATAAATAAGTATCCATGTAGTAGTTGTAATCTCAGTCCTGTCAAATGTAAAGTTGTGTGTGAGTGTGTGTGTGTGTGTGGGGGGGGGTATAGATGAATGTGTTTCAGGCCATTCACACTCACCACACTTCCCATTGCCCTAGTTTAGCACTCCCACTGATGCCAGCCACCCTGAAATAACCCTGTGGGCAGCTTGCAGCCATATAAGCTCTGTGGCACTTGTGATAACTGCGTAATACTATAGTGTAGCAAACTAGTTAAGTAGGAGTTATAATCCCCTGTCCTGGCAATGGTGAAAATGTGTGTGTTTGTGTGAGAGAGTGTGTGTCCTTTGTAGAGACATGATTTTGAGGCCATTCACACTCACTGTACTTCCCTTACCCCTCATCTAGGACTGCTGCTGATGTCACTCACCTTCAAAGATACATTTGGACACCTCTCCAACATATAAGCTCTGTGGTGCTTGCGATAACTGTGTAATACTATAGTGTAGCAAACTAGTTAGGTAGGAGTTCTAATCCCAGTCCTGGCAACTGTGAAAATGTGTGTGTTTGTGTAAAGACCTGATTTTCTGGCCATTTACACTTACTACATTTCCCTTACCCCTCCTTTATCACTGCTGCTGATGACACTCACATGCAAAGATATCTTTGGACAGATATCCAACATGTAAACTCCATGGCACTTACGATAACTGCATAATACTATAGTGTAGCAAACTAGTTAGATAGGAGTTCTAATCCCAGTCCTAGCAACTGTGAAAATGTGTGTGTTTGTGTAAGAGAGTGTGTGTGTCTTTGTAGAAACCTGATTTTGAAGCCATTCACACTCACTACACTTCTCTTACTCCTCTTTTAGCACTGCTGCTGATGTCACTCACCTTAGAGGTATGTTTGGACACTGTTCTACCTATAAGCTCTGTGAGGCATGTGATAAATGTGTAACTATGTAGTAGCAATAACTACATATGTAGGGGGTTGAATCTCATTCCTGGTAAGTGTTTGTGTGTGTGTGTGTGTGTGTGTGTGTGTGTGTGTGTGTGTGTGTGTGTGTGTGTATATATATATATATATATGGTTCTACCTGACATAATCGAAACCACACAACACCGACAAAACACATCACCACCACATATTCGACAGTCCATAAACACGAAACCACACATAACCCGAACGAAATAACCGCCCATACAAAACAAAACACATCCCATTCCACAAACCACACACACAACACAAGCACACCAAAATCCCTACAAGCCCACACTAAAACCCCACAACCTAAGCGTCCGTCCCGCGCACTCACTTACTTACCTACTCCCCGCCCCTAACCCCTTAACTCACTTAACCCGCCTCCTAACTCACTTAACTAACCACACTACTCCTTCCTTTCGCCTAACCCTAACCCTAACTAACTCCCCCCACCCCACACACCCGGCTGCTCTCCACACTTACTCCACACTTACCTGCTCACCGTCACTTTGATACTCACTACACCCCACACCACACAGCATGTCTTCCGTCGTGCATCCGGCCTGCGTGTCGTTGTCATCTTGTCGATGTTCTGCAACTTCTTCGCTTTAGATCCTCTTCGCTTTCATCGCTGGGAGGTCTTCTCGGCTTCCTCCCTCTCAGCTCGGATTCCCATATATATATATATATATATGTGTGTGTGTTCATACCTTAAAGATTTTGGCCCCATTTACACCCAGTACACTTCTCAGTGCTTGACTTTAGCAGTCCTGCAGATATCATTTCACCTTAGAAGTACCTGTTGGCAACCCTAAACCTTGTAAGGTCAGTGGTGCATGTGGTAAATTTGTAACATAAAGGTCTGAAAACAAAGGTAGATAGAGGTTCAAACCTCACTCCTGGCAAATGTAAATGTGTGTGTAGGGTAAAATATTTTATGAAATCTCTCACCCACTACATCACCCAATGCCAGTATTTACAAGGGATGGTGATGTTCCTCACTTTAGAAGTACCTTGAGACAACATCCATCCTATAAGCTCTGTGGCATGTGCAATAAATTCGTAATACTGTAGTAGCAATACATAGATAGGTAGGGGGTCGAAACTCAGTACTGGCAAGTGTGTGGGTGTCTCTCTCTCTGTCATCAGTATCCTGTTAGGGTGATTCTGTAATAACAGGATCCATTGGGGGGGTGGGTTTTGCTAAATTATTATATTGAGGACCTAGTATATGTCCCAATGTCCACATTACAAGGCCAACAGTTGTCAAACACTGTAGAGGTTGATGTAGACAATCCACAGCCCTAAATGTATAATGCCATGTGCAATTACTATGTGACAGTATGGATTAGTTAACAATATGGGCAACCCTTCTAATACTCAGAGACCACTTGACACCCAGGAATCATACACAAACATACTTGGCTAGGCAGCAACCACTATATCGGTAGGTCTCCTGCAAATTGCCTCACAGATAGTACCCACTGTGTGATTGCAGTGAACTCCATGTCAAACCAATGACCAGACATGACTGATGTCACACAGGGTATGGACCCATGTCCTCTCATGTCTGGAATCTACCCTTTTGAGGTGCAGGAGAACACAAAGGCACCCTGGCTGATAATGTTTGCATATAACAGTAAGGTGGGTGGTAGCATTCTCAATCCATGTGATGTTGACATCACTCCCAAAGGCCACTTGACACCTATGAATGTTGTCAGAACCCTGGAAATTACCTCAATGCCAAGAGATGCGCCGCCATTACCTTTGGGAATACCATGGTTCACATGAAGTAATGCACTGGTGGTAGTCCACTGAACAGTGATGTTATTATAACAGAATGGGGAACACAGGTTGACAGCTGCTTGTTGAACACAACAGTGCCACTGACATCAGAAATTACTTTGATGTGTTACATCTCCTGACTGAGTGTGTGTTATACAGCAAGTAAAAGGACATGGCACCCTGTTCCATCTCCTCAATAGCCCAATCAATGTGTACAGTGGCCCTTTTGCCATGTTCCCCACTGGACACCTGCAACAGCTGTAGAGTCTGCAAACGTACCCCACAAAGGGAATACCATGCCTTATACACATGCACTGTATGGACAGACTCCAATAACTCCAATGAATCTCCTTATCATACTGTCTATGTAGGTGCAATCACTACCTCAGTTACACAGCCATGTCTCACCAAACTAGGTCAGGAATGCTACTTCTGAAGATACCAATCTGTCCACACAACATGCCCCAGAGACCTCAAGCACACTTCCACACTTCAAAGAACATGCATGTAGGGCATGTGCACAATCCAGACACTGTCCATGTTATGGAATATAAATCACATACATGTGAAGCAGTGCACATCACTGGTCAGCCACAATAGAAATCTGGATAAGTGGATGGGGAAAACAATACCCACCCCTGGGGACACTCCAGTGACTATACTCCTGAGCCACACTAGGGACTATTGTCATCTAGCCTGATGCCCGGGTATTCCCTTGGGCTAGCCTTGTAGAGCCTTCAGGCCCTTTCACCTACTACACACCTATGAAGCAATGAACCTATGGATCTCAGTACTGGCAAGTGTGTGTGTGTGTGTGTGTGTGTGTGTGTGTGTGTGTGT
Source organism: Protopterus annectens (assembly GCF_019279795.1). NCBI lineage: Eukaryota > Metazoa > Chordata > Ceratodontiformes > Protopteridae > Protopterus > Protopterus annectens. Next base: position 644,504,463 of record NC_056739.1, read on the forward strand.
GTGTGTGTGTGTGTGTGTGTGTGTGTGTGTGTGTGTGTGTGTGTGTGTGTGTGTGTGTGTGTGTGTGTGTGTGTGTGTGCGCGCGAATGCGCGTGTGTATGTGAGAATAGTAATCTCAATGTGTTTGGTTGATGAATATCCCCTGTGACTGTGGTTATTAGCAATTGGAGGTGTGTCCAAACCACAACATCTACCATTTTCCACTCTACAACAGATGTTGTAAATCAACATATACCTATGTACAATCCTCAACCCTATAATCTGTGAGGCATATGCAATCACTGTGTTACAGATTGGGGAATTCCATGCAGATATAGCTGTACCCTGCCTAAGACATGGTGGATGTGTTACCACACTGCCATACCCCTTGGTCTTGTTGTAGGGCCACATCCTGGTGACACACAGATGCCTAGAACAGGAACAGGAAACAGCATGTGAGAACACATTCACTCAGTACTTCACTTGTGGGGGGAGAGAGAGGTAAATCTTGCACTGAATGTGTTGCCAAAACTGTGGCCAATATCTGTTATCACAGGATAGGTATTAGCATTGTGCAGTAACTTGCAGCACTTATGTTTAATGCTGTGGAGGTTGTTGATGTAGCTATCAAAGGCTGTTGTGATTGTCGTCAGTGTCTGCTGCATGTCTTCCATCATAGATGCCTGTAGGGGATTCCAAAGTTGTGTTTGAGGCTAATAAGAGAGTTCAACAGTCATGGGACACCACCGTTCCCTGCAACAGTGCCCTCCTTCTGATGTACATTTTAGTAATGGCAGTGGACCATCACATTGTCTCCAAGTGTTTGGAGGACCATGTCTGAGTTCTGTTGGCTCTGGCTAGTACCGTGCATTCATGTACTTGTTTGTACAGTGCATATGTTTATGATGCCACAGTCCTGCAGCTATTCCCCATTGCCATGGGTGCAGTGAAGTCATCCACCTCTGTTTTCATGGCTGCAAAGTCAGCTTTGGAGAGGCTTTGCAAGGTGGTTACTTTTGTGGGGGGTGTGGCTGACATGTTGAGTTCCATGTTGATTACATCTTGTGTGGATCTCACCATGCAGGGATTGGCAACTGTGGATGAGCAACAGTCCCTTATTTAAGTAGTCAACACAGGTCAAGGTTGTTGCATCTTCTACTGGGGGTCAGTAATATCCAGTCCAGGGCATTGGAAATGATGAATCCCAAAAGTGTTTGGACACTCTACTGGCACTTGGCTACTTTCGCCAGGTGATGGAAGAGTAGTTGAAGTCTCATACTATGTCAGTGTTGCGTTGGGCCATCATAGATGGCAGGGTGTTGAGGAATGTGCATTGAGAGTCTAGGGACATAGATGTGGACCCATAGCAGGCTATAGTCTGGATTGCACTATTACCCCAAGGCAGTTGTACCAGAAGTATCTCCAATGTATTATGCTGGAATACTAGTCTTGGAGGTGTTCCTAGCCATAATGAACATGGAGACAACACCACCTGTGGAGGTGTGGTGTGGTCCATGTTTGAGGGCTGACAGCTGTGGAATGTATCATAGAGGCATAATGCAGAGCTGCTGTCTGCTGCTATGAACTATCTCTCCATTACAGCAGACATGTGTCCTCCACTCTGAGGGCTTTGAGTGACTGCATCCTGACAGTTAGATGTCTACTGTTGAGCAGCATGACCCTCAGATTGCAAACATGTCTAGTTTTTTATGGTGGTGATTACATTAGGAGCACTGCCCATCATAGGGGTGGCAAGACACTTAGCCAGTGCCTGGAAACCCAGCACTGGCAGATGTAGGACATCTGTGGCAAGTCATTGGGCACTGTCAATTGTGTCATCCCAAGCAGAGAGGTACTGGATCCCCTGAGAATGATGCAAAACATGTAAGCCAATGTTGCAGTCAATCATCTTTTGATAGTACCACAGCATCATTCTGGGTGATGGTGGTACACTGCTCAGGGATACTGTCACACCTGCCAGGACCACATAATCAGAGAGTTCAACCATGTCTCTTGTCATGTAGTCCAGGGAGGTGTGTCCTAAGTTATTCACACCCACATGGATACAGAATGATACTCACAGTTGTTGTGGAGTGCCATGACTGGCTGTTTCATGTGTTGGATGCTGGCATATGATAGATATTTGGCTGTTACCTGCTCCATATTCAGCTTAGTGAGTGGGATATGTGTGTTTCTCAGTATTGTTACCCATGATCACTGTATTGTGCAAGGTGGTTAGCCTTAGGAGCTTAGGTTGAAGAGCACACTGTGTAGATTAAATGTGTCACTTGGCATGTGCCATGTCACGGTGTCTAAGTGGGTGTCTGTATTGCTGGCCTGTGCTGTTTGGGTAAATGTCCACTGTATGTCATGGTTGTCAAAGTGTGTGTCATGGTGAGCTATGTGTTCCACATGGTGTGGTGCAGGTGTTGATCTTATCCTCTTAACCTGCTAGACCGGTCTTTGCTGGAGTGTGCATATGTCCACACTGGGTGATATATGGGTAACTCTCACAGGTCTGAGTGTTTGGAGTTTAGAGGGGAAGGTTGTCTGTGTACCTGAGGCAGTTGAAACAGTGCCTTAGATTGGAAAAGTATGCCAGGCCAATGGGTGAAAGCACAGAAAACTGCCCTTCAAACATGCCAGGAGGGGTGGGCATAGCTAGTAAGTACTGGAGCTACTTCTGTAATGAACAACTACTGCTGACGGCTCCCAGGTGTACTACACTTCTTGATACAATAACCTGATGAAATGCCAAGCCATAATGCTATTTGAAGTGCAAGACAGAAAGAACTAGCACAATGTAAGGGTGGAACAGAAGGCAGACTTTCTGCCACCTGTAATACTTTACTTCAGCTGTGCAGTTATCAGCAGCTTTGGCCATGTGAAAGTTCAGTAAGCCCTGTAGCATGTGCGTTAGCTGTGCAACACTATAGTAAATATAACTAGCTAGGCAGGAGTTCTAATACCAATACTGGCAAGTGTGTGTGTGTGTGTGTGTGTGTGTGTGTGTGTGTGTGTGTGTGTGTGTGTGTGTGTGTGTGTGTGTGTGTGTGTGTGTATCATGTACTGTCTGGCTTACATCATTTTTGACTTGTGTACTACCCTTCACACTTCCCCTTGGCCCAATCTAGTAGTCCTGTTGATGTCATCCACCTTAGTACCTTTGGAGTAGGTGGAACTGTATAAGCTCTGTGGCATGTCTGATAACTGTGTAGCACTATAGTAACAATAACTAGATAAGTAGGAGTTCTAATCACCCTACTGGCAACTGTTTGGATATGTGTGTGTGTGTTTGTGTGAGAATCATGTAGTGTGTGGGTTACACTATTTTTGACCTGTGTACTACCCTTTACACTTCCGCTCACTCCAATTTAGTAGTCATGTTGATGTCATCCACCTTAGAAGTACCGTTGGACTAGGTGGAAATGTATAAGTTCTGTGTCATCTGATAACTGCATATTACTATAGTAAAAATACCTAGATAGGCAGGAGGTCTGATGCCAATGCTGGCAACTGTGTGTGTGTGTGTGTGTGTGTGTGTGTGTGTGTGTGTGTGTGTGTGTGTGTGTGTGTGTGTGTGTGTGTGTGTGTGTGTGTGTGTGTGTGCGTGTGTGTGAGGATCATATCTTGTGTGTCTTATATCATTTTGATGTGTGCACCATACACGGCTGGTGACCACCTCCTGCTGCCCTTACTTTATATGGTGTGGTAACAGCATCTGCCTCACATGCAGCAGGTTAAACCATTGTACAGCCCTATGTACAGATGTGTCTGGAATATCCATATGTTTGCAACCTATACGTGGTTGGAAGTGGTCTGTGTGCCGTAACAATGCCTATGTATGTGATATTGTAGCCAAATAGGCCACAGTGAGTGTACTGACACATATGGCAGCATGAGGTATCATACCTGACTGAAACATCATGCTGATATGACGTCTGCCACCCTCACAGGTGGCCAGCCTTGTAGGTGCAATACATGAGTCCAGATGCTTGGTTTTACAACTGAACTGTTCATGTTATGGGTCACAATAAAGGCTGGAAGAGGTGTGGACTGACATATTGTGGTCCTAATTAGTATGTAACAGGAACACCTTGCATCTTAACAGAGGTGTGTACACAATTTATATCCACTGTATACCACTAATGTGTCACACATGTCCCTACCGTAGGCAGTTTGTCCAGCCCATTTTGCTGGCCTCTGTCCAGACGTCTTGGCACTGACAAGTTGTGAGGTATGCTACAGTAATGTCAAATTCACATCAGATAGGTCCCAGTGGTGATCATTGTGATCTAATGCAGTTAACCCCAGCAAAAGTGAACATGCACAAAAAGCAATATAGCTATTACATAAAGCAATATAGCTATTACTGATGGTTGTGTGCATGGTAAATTGCATGCCCTTTGCATGCCTGGGGTATTGCCAGGCAACAACAGAACAATGTCATACTCACCAGCTTCATGCTGCTGTCCCATATGCAGACCAGAAGGTCCTAGGTAGTTGTGAGATGGAGTTATTGCCAGCAGACTCACATGTGGCCTTGGCACAGGATGGATGCAGCATGTCTGCACATTTACAGTACTAACCTCAATAACACACAATGTTCTGTCTTCACCATAGATGTGCACCTCTGTGAATTAGAAAACCCCATCCACATCTGCAATCAGACCTGACAAATGTATGTAAATAGAATACAGATACATGTATGTCTGATACATTAGTGTACTAATCCCCACTGGGCCCTTACCTGCATGCTCCTCGTCCAGTGTGTGTGCAACCCACATCCACAATGGTTTCTTCAGCTTCATGGCTTGTGCATTGGGCAGATGCCCCAAGGTTGGTGATGAGCTCCTCAGTGGGTGTCAGTGGGGGCTGGAATGGGTGGGCCCCCACCTGTGGCTAGCTGGTCCTTTGCTACAGCAGTAGCCCATTGACGGGCATGGTGGATTAGGTCGGTGGCCCGATGCTGCACCTGCTCATAAGTTTTGCTGTGCAGGCTGCCATCATTTAGCCTTTGGACCAGACTGTTCCACAAGGAGGTCCTCTCCCGCACATCTTCTGCTCTCTGTCCAAATAACAGGGCATAATGTTCGATCACATATTGGGTGATGATATCAGTTTCCCAACAGAGAATGCTGGTAGACAAGCCCTCTGCATGTTTCCTGGAAGACATAAACAGGAAAAAGGTCACAGGACCTCATACGGTTGTCAAATTGCACAGCAACAGTGGATATTACTTGCAAATAATCCACACTACACCATACACCATAACCCTTCAAGCTATCATGGCTATAGCAGCTTGCATTACACTCCTGGCCCTGAGCTATCTTATTCCCACCAATATTGGACACTTGATTGCATAATCCTCTATTCTCCATTCATTTCTGTGTAGAGGGTTAACAGTGGCCATCTTCCATGTGGATGTTGTGTGAATGGTGGCAGGTCTGTGTTTGTGGTGTGTGATGTAGCTGTGAGCACATGCCTGAGTTCATGTTGGAGGCAGACAGTGATGTTATTATGCCCCATGGAGATATGCTGTTGTTGCCATCAGTAGGCAATATGTACATGCTCACCATTCCTGAGGAGAGGAGTGTGGTTGATGTGCATATCTCCCTGTACACATGGGGCAGACAGGGTGGCAATGTTGCCACCTAACCTGTCTGGTGCAGGTTGCCTATATCCATGGCATGTGTGTATGAAGTGTTCTTTACCCCCAGTACAGGGTGAATTGTGTTGTTTCCTCTGAGACTGGCAACATATGTGGAGACACTGTTGCAATTGTCCTTAGTGGAGTGGATATGTCTGATTTGTAGTCATAGTCAACCTTACAGGAAGTCATCTGTGAACTTATATGGTTGCTCAGACAGAGGTGGACTTGCTTCCAAGTTGTTGCCTGCACCTATGTGCCCCTGTATAGCCAATATAGCAACCTATTATGTGGTTTGTGTATTGCTGCTGTCCACCAAAGGGGATTAATCTACCTTGGTGGAGGCTGGTTATACAGGTCAGGTACTGCTGAGTCCATATAGCTGCAGTGGATATAAAGGGTACATACCCCTGTTACAATGCCTGGTATTTGTGCAATTGGAACATGACACCACAATAACTCATTCCAAAACAATTACCACCTTTAATGTGACCTATAGCCTGTACAATTCAATTGAAAATATAACAATCTGGTCTGTGAAAACATATGAAAATAATAATCAGTATAATAAGCCAGTTGAATTAGTGTGCATACCCTTAAACTGATATGTTATGTATGCACCTTGAGATGGTTACAGCATTTGTTTATCTTGGTTTGGAGTCTAACATCATGGCACATCTTCACTTGTCAACAGTTGCTCACTTTCCTAGAAACACCTTTGATTGTTTTTCAATGGAATTGTACAGGTTAGGGGTCACTTTCAAGATGAGAAACATTATGAAATCATCTTCTGTGGTCTGATTGTCATATAGCACACAAACCTGGCATTCCAACAGGAGTGTGTACACTTGTGATATCCACTGTATATAGGTGTTGATATAGCTGGTAGTGGAAGGCATGGACATTGAGGGTCATAACACAGTTGGGACACTTCTCCAATTGTTACTTGATAATCATGCCTACTCTAGTACCCATATCAGTGTCAGGGCAATGCAACAACCAGTAGTTGTACACATTTATGTCTATTGTATGCACTGACACTGATATTACACATATGTGCAACATGCGCAACCTATGTACCTGACTGCTTGAAACCCATGTGATTAGTTTTGTGCCTTCCAGCTGAACATATGCATACATACATGTGCTCAGGGGATACCTGGTATATATTTCTGTTCTATGTTAGTGTGGCACACTGTATTTACAGTCTTGTTGCTCAATCACACTTCTCAACCTAAGTAAAAACAAATAGTCCAACCAATATCTGGATAAACGCTCAAGCCAAAAAATAGTAAATTCAAAATATAACAAAAAGTGATTAGGCGTGAGCGAAGTGGAAAACAAAATATTTAATATAAAAAAGGTAACACACTGCAGGTCAGATAAGCGCTTTCTTCAGATCACAATGACCAGAGTACACAAAGACATTTATAAAGCATAACAGTAATTGAATAAATAGTGCAATCTAATTAATCAATTAAACTCAATATTCATTATGTAATACATTAAAAAACATAATCTATCTGAATGAAAATAGAACATTAACCATATAGAGGCAAAATAGATGAACAGAGTAAAAAATATATATATATATATATATATATACAAAGACCAATGCTAAAAATAAGAATATACATGACATTAAAGATAGTAAATAAAAATATTTAACATTCTAAAGAATATATATATATATATACATGAATATATATATATTAATTGTATGCTATACATATTAAATAAATTCCTTACTTAAATAAATTAAAAATAAAATACAATAGAATGCAATGAGCCTTGCAGAATCCGAAGAATTCAAACCAAGACACATAAATAATGTCATTATATCAACATAGACTCTAATATGAATAAAACACATACAAAAATTAATCAATGTATACAAAAATTAATAAATATTCCTATGTTTCTTTAAAGTCGGCTTGATTGAGGCTCTCTCATTCAAGCCGACACCCCTATCAGCTCTTAACCTAATAATCCACCTACTCTCCCTATCCTCAGTGTGATTGGTAATGTCACCTCGTCTAATACTCGGATAAATCAACTCAAGGACCCTGAAGCCAAAAACATGATCATTACCACATGATAAAACATGCTTAGCTAGGGCATTAAAAGTGGAGCCTTTCCTTATGTGGTACTGATGTTCACGTATCCTATCCCTAAGTCTCCGGTTCGTCTTCCCAACATAGAAAGGTCTACATACTTGACACACTGCAAGATAGACCAAGTTAGTTGTATTACAATTGGCTTTCATAGTAGTATAGAAGGTAGTGCCTAAATCGGGGTGTAGGAACTGTGTATCAGTGTCTATTAAATCACAATAATTACAAGCTCCACATGGCTTAGTGGAACTAGCAACCTCAGTAGCTATAGAAAACCTAGGATAACAGAGCATCCTCCTCAAATTAAGCCTGTTCTTAAAAAGAAACTTAGGTTTAGTTCCAACCACCCTCTGGATACTCTCATCTGTACAGAGGATAGACCAATGCTTGGTTAAAATATCTCTAATAGCTGAATGGTCAGTGGTGTATGGTATGGAGATCTTGACATTTACCTGTCGGTCAGTCGAACTACTTACATCAGGGGTCACAATAGGTCCAAAATAGGGTGCTGCCCACCCTGACCTAAGTTCTCTAATATTCATAAGATTGTCATCAATCTCACGAGAGTCATACCCTCATGTTAGCAATCTAAGCTTTAAGTCTGCCACCTCTTTATTAAACCCTAATTCGGTGGCATTCAATCTTGAAGTTCTCATTGCCTGCCCCTTAATTATATTATTAAAGATGTACCCAGGGTGCATACTGGTATGTAATAATAGGGTATTGTGATGGCACTCCTTACGAAACACACCAGTATTGATAAGGCCATTACCAAGTTTCTCTACATACAAATCCAGAAATGTTATCCTATGTAGGGAATACTCCATAGTAAACTTCAAATAGGTGGTCAAATGATTAATCCTATCAAGGAAAAAATTAAGTTCATCTATACTACCCTTCCATAAGATAAAAACGTCATCGACAAAACGTCAATAGAAGAGTACCTTCTCTTCAAACTCGTGGATTTTAAAAAGGACATCATGCTCCCAGTGCGCCAAAAACATATTTGCATAGCTATTGGCGCACGGGGTTCCCATGGCAACACCTCCTTGCTGTTGAAAAAACCTATCCCTAAATGTAAAAATATTGTTCTCTAAAATAAGCTCTAGGAAGTTGGCAATCAGATCAATCTGTATTCTCGAATAACTACTATGATCTATAAGATAGTTCGTAATATAAATAATACCTATTTCATTTGGTAATACGGTGAAAAGGGATTGAATATCAAATGTAGCAAACACTAAGTCATCTATATCACACAAATGATCCAGACACCCATACAAATCCAGTAGGAATTGTTTGGAGTCCCTAAGTACTGTTGGAGCTTCATTAAGCACAGGGCGTAGATGTTTCTCCACATAAACCGATAAATGTTCGGTTACCCAACCTTGCCCCGCAACAATAGGTCTCATAGGTGGGTCATTCTTGTTTTTGTGTATTTTAGGGAGCCCCTGAATAACAGGTACCAGTGGAGTTCTAATCAATAAATAATCATAGAGCTCTTGATCTATGATATTCCCTTTGAACATATCTAACAGAGTATTAGATACATATAAGATAGTGTCATTAACTGTTTGCTCACCCGCACATTTATAGAAAACGTCAGATAAGAGGGTATTCATTGCTTTCAAATAATGCTCACTGTCCATCAAGACAACTTGACCACCTTTATCTGCTGGTCGTATTACTAAAGAATGCATATTCTGCAGATGTTTAAGACTCTCCCTTTCAGATTTAGTCAAATTACCTCTCTTCCTAAAACTATTACCTTTATTAAAATAGTCATATAAATCATCTTCCGTCAACTTCATATAAGCTTCAACCAATGGATGGAGTTGGGGAACAAAGTTACTCAAACGCTTAAATTTCATGGGTCTATCAATATCACTTATATTTTCATTAGTATTCACATCATTACCATTGTATATTAATTTAAGCATCAAATTGCGGCAAAACATTCTAATATCAATAATGGTGTCTGTGTAATTGCTACGACAGCTTGGAATGAAATTCAAGCCCTTATTCAAAAGACTGATCTCATATGGAGATAGTACATAGTTAGAAATATTGCAAATCAATGATTCACCTTCATCAGGGAAATTCAATAAACCAGGGGTCAAATCTATTTGAGCTTGCTCCTCCACATCTTTTTTATAGTCTGATGTGGTTGGAAATCGTCTGACATCTTCCGTTTGTGTCATGTCCTGCTCATTGATCTGCCTCTCCTTGGGCCTTTTTCTTTTCTCACTGGTAGTGGAAAAGAAATATCAATGCCCAAAGCATGTATATTAGGAGGGCCATTCTTAGACCTGACTACCCCATCATCAATAGATACCCGAGGAGGAAGACCTTTATTCATAACTTGTATCGTAGGATACAAGTTCCTCTGTGTATTAGCAACCATCTCTTTGTTGCTTACAATGGTAGAGTTCTCATCACTATCAATATGTGTTAAACTAATGACATCCTCTGTGTCACTAGCTAAAATATCATTAACAGCAGGTGTAATTATATCTACAGGTTCCTTAACTAATGGGGTATGCTTAACCCCCGTATCATTACTTATCATGCTGGTAGTACCAGCGTGCACATGACTGTTAACCGCAGCCTGTCCTAAAGCAGTTACACCAACTCTAGTGTTGTTAACAGCAGAGATTTCAGGTTTAGATACATTATTTAACGAAGATTCAGTAGTGTTCTGTCCATGCCTCGGCCAGATGAATACTTGGCCTAGCCGAAAATCTTTTAAGTCCCTGTAGATTTTATTCTTCTTTTGTTGGAGCAGTTTACGTTCTAGTGCCGAGACCCCATCCAATAAGCTCTCAAACAGGGGTTTTACTAAAGTACTTGAGAATGAGTTAAAAATAGAAAGCTCTTGATTTTTTATACTCTCAATGAGCGCTGATTCCTCAGGACCAAAAAAGTCAATTAGTAAAGTCAGATACTGTCTGCTCACCTCTAGGTTTATACGCTGCCACCTGGACAGCAATTCCGGATACTGTTCGCCCTGGTTGGGCATGTTAAAGACCCTCAATCCTCTCGGTATGATGTTAACATCCAAGCAATGTTGAAAATGAAGTCGTTGCTGGCCTGTGCTGTTTGGGTAAATGTCCACTGAATGCCTCTGTGACACTGTATGTCATGGTTGTCAAAGTGTGTGTCATGGTGAGCTATGTGTTCCACATGGTGTGGTGCAGGTGTTCTGAGATTCTGAATGTACTAATGACGACAGCAATGCGACAGCAGATCTGGAGAGATTACAGCAGTCCTTGGATGCCCTGGAGAAAGACTTTTGTCGGCTTAAGCGTCTTCAAACGCAACAACTTCATTTTCAACATTGCTTGGATGTTAACATCGTACCGAGAGGATTGAGGGTCTTTAACATGCCCAACCAGGGCGAACAGTATCCGGAATTGCTGTCCAGGTGGCAGCGTATAAACCTAGAGGTGAGCAGACAGTATCTGACTTTACTAATTGACTTTTTTGGTCCTGAGGAATCAGCGCTCATTGAGAGTATAAAAAATCAAGAGCGCTCTATTTTTAACTCATCCTCAAGTACTTTCGTAAAACCCCTGTTTGAGAGCTTATTGGATGGGGTCTCGGCACTAGAACGTAAACTGCTCCAACAAAAGAAGAATAAAATCTACAGGGACTTAAAAGATTTTCAGCTAGGCCAAGTATTCATCTGGCCAAGGCATGGACAGAACACTACTGAATCTTCGTTAAATAATGTATCTAAACCTGAAATCTCTGCTGTTAACAACACTAGAGTTGGTGTAGCTGCTTTAGGACAGGCTGCGGTTAACAGTCATGTGCACGCTGGTACTACCAGCATGATAAGTAATGATACGGGGGTTAAGCATACCCCATTAGTTAAGGAACCTGTAGATATAATTACACCTGCTGTTAATGATATTTTAGCTAGTGACACAGAGGATGTCATTAGTTTATCACATATTGATAGTGATGAGAACTCTACCATTGTAAGCAACAAAGAGATGGTTGCTAATAAACAGAGAAACTTGTATCCTACGATACAAGTTATGAATAAAGGTCTTCCTCCTCGGGTATCTATTGATGATGGGGTAGTCAGGTCTAAGAATGGCCCTCCTAATATACATGCTTTGGGCAGTGATATTCCTTTTCCACTACCAGTGAGAAAAGAAAAAGGCCCAAGGAGAGGCAGACCAATGAGCAGGACACGACACAAACGGAAGATGTCAGACGATTTCCAACCACATCAGACTATAAAAAAGATGTGGAGGAGCAAGCTCAACTAGATTTGACCCCTGGTTTATTGAATTTCCCTGATGAAGGTGAATCATTGATTTGCAATATTTCTAACTATGTACTATCTCCATATGAGATCAGTCTTTTGAATAAGGGCTTGAATTTCATTCCAAGCTGTCGTAGCAATTACACAGACACCATTATTGATATTAGAATGTTTTGCCGCAATTTGATGCTTAAATTAATATACAATGGTAATGATGTGAATACTAATGAAAATATAAGTGATATTGATAGACCCATGAAATTTAAGCGTTTGAGTAACTTTGTTCCCCAACTCCATCCATTGGTTGAAGCTTATATGAAGTTGACGGAAGATGATTTATATGACTATTTTAATAAAGGTAATAGTTTTAGGAAGAGAGGTAATTTGACAAAATCTGAAAGGAAGAGTCTTAAACATCTGCAGAATATGCATTCTTTAGTAATACGACCAGCAGATAAAGGTGGTCAAGTTGTCTTGATGGACAGTGAGCATTATTTGAAAGCAATGAATACCCTCTTATCTGACGTTTTCTATAAATGTGTGGGTGAGCAAACAGTTAATGACACTATCTTATATGTATCTAATACTCTGTTAGATATGTTCAAAGGGAATATCATAGATCAAGAGCTCTATGATTATTTATTAATTAGAACTCCACTGGTACCTGTTATTCAGGGGCTCCCTAAAATACACAAAAACAAGAATGACCCACCTATGAGACCTATTGTTGCGGGGCAAGGTTGGGTAACCAAACATTTATCGGTTTATGTGGAGAAACATCTACGCCCTGTGCTTAATGAAGCTCCAACAGTACTTAGGGACTCCAAACAATTCCTACTGGATTTGTATGGGTGTCTGGATCATTCGTGTGATATAGATGACTTAGTGTTTGCTACATTTGATATTCAATCCCTTTTCACCGTATTACCAAATGAAATAGGTATTATTTATATTACGAACTATCTTATAGATCATAGTAGTTATTCGAGAATACAGATTGATCTGATTGCCAACTTCCTAGAGCTTATTTTAGAGAACAATATTTTTACATTTAGGGATAGGTTTTTTCAACAGCAAGGAGGTATTGCCATGGGAACCCCGTGCGCCAATAGCTATGCAAATATGTTTTTGGCGCACTGGGAGTATGATGTCCTTTTTAAGATCCATGAGTTTGAAGAGAAGGTACTCTTCTATCGACGTTTTGTCGATGACGTTTTTATCTTATGGAAGGGTAGTATAGATGAACTTAATTTTTTCCTTGATAGGATTAATCATTTGACCACCTATTTGAAGTTTACTATGGAGTATTCCCTACATAGGATAACATTTCTGGATTTGTATGTAGAGAAACTTGGTAATGGCCTTATCAATACTGGTGTGTTTCGTAAGGAGTGCCATCACAATACCCTATTATTATGTACCAGTATGCACCCTGGGTACATCTTTAATAATATAATTAAGGGGCAGGCAATGAGAACTTCAAGATTGAATGCCACCGAATTAGGGTTTAATAAAGAGGTGGCAGACTTGAAGCTTAGATTGCTAACACGAGGGTATGACTCTCATGAGATTGATGACAATCTTATGAATATTAGAGAACTTAGGTCAGGGCGGGCAGCACCCTATTTTGGACCTATTGTGACCCCTGATGTAAGTAGTTTGACTGACCGACAGGTAAATGTCAAGATCTCCATACCATACACCACTGACCATTCAGCTATTAGAGATATTTTAACCAAGCATTGGTCTATCCTCTATACAGATGAGAGTATCCAGAGGGTGGTTGGAACTAAACCTAAGTTTCTTTTTAAGAACAGGCTTAATTTGAGGAGGATGCTCTGTTATCCTAGGTTTTCTATAGCTACTGAGGTTGCTAGTTCCACTAAGCCATGTGGAGCTTGTAATTATTGTGATTTAATAGACACTGATACACAGTTCCTACACCCCGATTTAGGCACTACCTTCTATACTACTATGAAAGCCAATTGTAATACAACTAACTTGGTCTATCTTGCAGTGTGTCAAGTATGTAGAGCTTTCTATGTTGGGAAGACGAACCGGAGACTTAGGGATAGGATACGTGAACATCAGTACCACATAAGGAAAGGCTCATGTGGTAATGATCATGTTTTTGGCTTCAGGGTCCTTGAGTTGATTTATCCGAGTATTAGACGAGGTGACATTACCAATCACACTGAGGATAGGGAGAGTAGGTGGATTATTAGGTTAAGAGCTGATAGGGGTGTTGGCTTGAATGAGAGAGCCTCAATCAAGCCGACTTTAAAGAAACGTAGGAATATTTATTAATTTTTGCATACATTGATTAATTTTTGTATGTGTTTTATTCATATTAGAGTCTATGCTGATATAATGACATTATTTATGTGTCTTGGTTTGAATTCTTCGGATTCTGCAAGGCTCATTGCATTCTATTGTATTTTATTTTTAATTTATTTAAGTAAGGAGTTTATTTAATATGTATAGCATACAATTAATATATATATATTCATATATATATATTCTTTAGAATGTTAAATATTTTTATTTACTATCTTTAATGTCATGTATATTCTTATTTTTAGCATTGGTCTTTGTATGTATATATATATATATATATATATATTTATATATTTTTTTTTACTCTGTTCATCTATTTTGCCTCTATATGGTTAATGTTCTATTTTCATTCAGATAGATTATGTTTTTTAATGTATTACATAATGAATATTGAGTTTAATTGATTAATTAGATTGCACTATTTATTCAATTACTGTTATGCTTTATAAATGTCTTTGTGTACTCTGGTCATTGTGATCTGAAGAAGCTCTAAGAGATTGAAAGCGCTTATCTGACCTGCAGTGTGTTACCTTTTTTATATTAAATATTTTGTTTTCCACTTCGCTCACGCCTAATCACTTTTTGTTATACTTCTCAACCTGTTATAGCAGTACGTCTGGACAATGGCACACATAAATGGGTGTCAAAAAGGACATCAGTATTGATACTGTATTAATATAGCTGCACCATACATTAGTACATTGATTGCACAGTAGGCTTTGACATCACTGTGGTGACCTGGAACATGTCCAACAGTCATAAGTAGGCTATTATGTTACAATGTCATTGCTCACAGACCTGCCTGTGGTTTGGCTGACATAACACAGGTATATGTGTATGTGACTACAAATATCAGTCATAAATGTGCTTATTGTCCAGCAGAACACTGTACAGCTGAATGTTATTAACTCAATATATCACATGCAGTTCAACACACATGTCTGCAACAGTACTTTACTATGCACATGCCCTATATAGGTCTCTTAGCTTTACAAGACAAACATGTCAATCTCATATTCACAGGTAACATATGGATATGGACAACATCCCATTAACTGGCCTAGCAGTGGCACAGTCACAACTGTTTGACAGACACCCCAGTGGTTGTCATATATGAGCTGTCCTTTCCCAGGGTGAGTCAGGCTCCTGAGCTGTAATCCTACCTTGCAACCTCTTAGAGGATCACAGCTGGACAAAGCCTAAAATGATTGGAGGGATAAATAGGGACAGACTTTAAATATTTCTGTTACAAACATAGGAAGTTTGTAGAATGATACATTTTGCATTACCGTGAATATCTTTAAGGATGTGAAGTTTTAAACTCAAGTGGTTGTCATTACTTGATGACTTCAGTCCTCAGCTATTTGCCAGAAAAGTACAGATTTCAGGAGGAACAGACAAAAAAAATCTGGACATTCTGTGAAGATCTGTACAGTTGAGAGGTATGGCTGTGATCTCTCCCACTGCAGAGAGGACCAGATGCTATAGCCATAGCAGCTGTTCAGCAGGACATTAGTTCAGCAAGTCTTGTTGGGACATATATTCCTCCGAATCATATTTTCCACTATTACAGACCAAGTACTACATTCAGTTACATGCTTACATGTTCCACTTACCTTTTTTTCTTCTCTTTTCCAGGTTATGTTTTATTTGTTTTCTCTCTCTCTCTATCTCTCTCTCTGTCTCACTCTCTCTCTCTCTCTCTGTGCACTACAGGGATAGAGCTGGTTTCAATAGGTGGCAGCATGGCTTTTGTAGGTGATGCTCATGACCAGGTGATGGCCTGTGCACTTATTGATGTTCCCCACTTGCCAATTGCATGCAGAGCAGCTGTGTAGTTCTTCCAATAGCCAATGTCATGGCAACACACTCCTATAATTGAATACACCATGTGGGCTTTGGCCCTTTCCCTTACTTGTGAGGAAGACATCCTGGAGTTGTGTGAGCTACTACCTCTTACAACAAGACTTGTGGAGACAAGCCAATTAAATGGTGGAGAAGGTTCAAGACTTAGGGGCAGAATGTGAGTATTGCTGTTATATGTTTGGAATACTGCTAGTTTAACAGGGTTTGTTTATACATGCAACTTCTGCATGGGTTTCAGTCTGACAAAGTTCTGTCTCTACATAGCTCTCAACTGTAGGGCCATCAACATAATGGCCACAGGTTAGCCTATTATGTTTGGTCTGTTCCCCAGACAGGTGTTGTCCTTGGCAAATCAGTAGCATATTCTGGCGATTGCATTCTGTAAATGGTAACATCCATTTGTTTTTCTGACTTTATATCCCTCAGAATAGATATGTTACAACAAACCCTGTAACACAAACAACTTTCACAGTGTATAACAGCAGTATTTCAAGTATGGCCATGTATTTGGGCCTCTCTCCACCAGTTATGTCAGACTTTGTCCAGATGTCATACAGTAGGAGGTTGATAGGTCTATCGTTATTTAGTGCTATAATTTCTGCTTATGGGAAAGGCTGGAAAACATATTGAAGTCTGTACATTCAAGAGGTTGGTGTATAGAGAATGCTCTTAGATGCCCTTGTAACATATTTTATGTGGGAGAGAGTAACACATGTTTTAAAACTAGGCTGTTAGAACATCTGAGACATATTACTGATAAGAAAGATGACAGTTCTATTGCCGTACATTTGAATAAATCTCACCATGGGGACATTAGTGGGTTCCAAGGTAATGTTTTTGAAAACGTCTGTTCCTCAGTTTGATGAAGCATTCATAAAAGGACAATTGTTATGTACAGCCTCAATGAATTAATATTAAATGTGATACTTTATCCTGTAGGGGGTTAAATGAGGGGTGCAATTGGAGGCTGTGTATTTAATTATGTAATTAAGTGTTAATTGCTTCTTGCGATTAAGGCATGTATTTCTTGTAATGTTTTACTCATTGAACGCTTTGGCTAAGACATCAGAGTATAATAAATGTGTGAATTACTGGCTGGTTGTATTTCTCTTTCCTATGTTCAGACATGTTAGTTGTTTTGCTAAGAAGTTATTGGATGTCTGGCTATTGTGTATGGCCTATCATGATTTTATAGCATTGTACTGTTCACTTATTTATTTGGACTGTGGGGGAAGAGGCAGATGTGAGTGTCATGGCTCCTTTTGTATCCAGCTGTGCCTGCTGCCCCAGTTATGGCTGGTCTATCAGCAGCATATGTTTGTATGGGCATTTTGGGACATGTATGCATATATATATATATATATATATATATATATATATATATATATATATATATATATATATATATATATATATATATATATATATATATATATGGGTCCACTTTTAAATCCCGAAATACCAAAATCTCGAGTTTTGAGATACTGAACGCAATACATCTACTTTTAAATTTCCAGATACCGAAATCTCGAGGTTTTGAGATCGGTAGCTCAAAACTCGAGATTTTGGGATTTTGGGATTTAAAAGTGGACCCGTATATATATATATATATATATATATATATATATATATATATATGTGTGTGTGTGTGTGTGTGTGTGTGTGTGTGTGTGTGTGTGTGTGTGTGTATATATATATATATATATATATATATATATATATATGTGTGTGTATATATATATATATATATATATATATATATATAAATGTATATAAATGTGTATATATATATATATAAATGTATATATATATATATATATATATATATATATACATATACACACACACATATATATATATATATATATATATATATATATATATATATATATATATATATGTATGGGTTCCTCTTATGTGATCGAAAGTATAAAACTTCGAACACCACAAGACTGAACTTGTATGTTCGAAGTTTTATAATTTCCAACACAAAAAAAAACACAACGGACAGAAAGTAACTGTCCTAAGCAGGGGGACAAGCACCCCTGCACCACCCACCCCCCCCTCTATTTAAATATACCAACTTCGAGATCGCACTACAGTGCAGAAAGGAAATATTTCCCTTTACTGCACTGTAGTGCAATCTCAGATTTGGTATACTTAAAGAGCAGGTGATGTGGGGGGCTGTGCCCCTCTCCCATGTGGGGGAACATTTATCGAGTCGCCTTTTTTTTTGTTTTGTTTTTTAATTCGAATTGCTGAAACTTCGAACACTTGTGTTCAATGTTTTCAGGTTCGAAGTTTCAGCAATTTGATAACACAATAGAAACTTGTGTATGTATATATATATATATATATGTGTATATATGTGTATATATGTGTGTGTGTGTGTGTGTGTGTGTGTGTGTGTGTGAGTGTGTGTGTGTGTGTGTGTGTGTGTGTGTGTGTGTGTGTGTGTGTGTGTGTGTGTGTGTGTGTGTGTTTTTATTGGTAATATATCTATATATTGTTATACACATACAATATATGGATCTCCATACAAATTTATCTCTCTCTCTCTATGTATGTTTTATATATATATATATATATATATATATATATATATATATATATATATATATATATATATATATATATATATATATAAATATATATAGGTTTATTATCAAAATGCCACTGTGCAATTGCACGGCTATGAAGTATTCGAACAACATATGTGCGAATACTTCATAGTTCGGCAGGTTATGTGAGCGAACGTTATTATTGCGAATGGACTGTGCATTCGCAATTATAACGTTTGCTCATGTAAGAGGATCGCGGTACAGTGCGGTTAGGGAAATACATCCCTTTCCTCACTGTAGTGCGATCTTGGAGTTGGAATATTAAGTTGGGGGGGTGTGGGGGGAGCAGCCACCCTGCATAAATGTGAGTTTAGGCTAGTTAGGCAGGGAGTTAAGGGAGGGTGGGAGTGCTGTTGATTGTCGGAGGGGGACAATGACCTCTTCCTTCCTGGATGCTAATGCGTTAGTACTGAGATGTGCCACATAGAAGGACTTTGTGACCACAGTGGCAATGTAGTGGTCAAGAGACATTGCTGTCAACCTGTGTACTCAGATCTCTTATAATGCCTTCTTTGTTCAGGGGACTACCATCAATGTGGTAAATCATGGGAACAGTGTTTTCCATAAAGGAGATGACAACACATTTTCTGACATTGAGTTTATGGCCATGGCTCTGACGCCAGTCATTGATCTCAGTGAGGCCTTTCAGTAGGATGCCAACATTACTCAAGTAGTTAATAATAGCTCTAAACTTGCAATTGTCTGTGAACTTTGTCAGCCAATGTCCCTTTATGTTGGCATGGACTTCAGAGACGTTGATACCAAACATGAGAGGACCCAGAACAGAACCCTGTAGGATTCCACTTATGACTGCTCAGCAATCTGACTTGGAGTCAGCTATCTCCACTCTCAGTCCTATCTGTGACACAGTTTGCAGCCCATCTAGTGATATAGGGGCCGTTGCCTAGCTTAGTGAGTTTTTGCATGATTCCTGAGTGGGGAATGTTATCAAATGCTTCGGCCAGATCAATGTAGGCTGTATGTGTCACCTTGTCTTCATCCACAGCTCAGGTGACTGACACCAAGAAGTTGACCAGGTTGATTGAGCAAGTATGACCTACCCTTCACAAAAGTAAACTGTGTGGGATCCTGAGTCTGCAGATTCCCATATCCCTGTTTATTAGGTGCATGATAATGCATTCCATAGCTTTGCATAACAGACAGGGCAGTTGGGGAGGTATTTCCCAGGGTCTGTAGTCACTCCTCATTTGTGGAGAGGGGTGACTATAGCAGTGCTCAATTCAGTAGGGACAAAGCCTGAGGTGAGGCTGTGCTTGAACAGGGCACACAGGAGAGGTACCAGGTCACTCTGTAGTTCATGTAGAGCACAGCCAGGGATATTGTCAGGTCCCATAGAAGCTGTATTCTTGGCCTTGGACAGTGGTGTTTTAACCTGTGCAGCAGTAATACTGGGTGCCTGGCAGTGTACTGGTATTGTGATAGGTCCTTTGGGGGGGTAAAGTTTGCACTCACTATGTCAGCCAATATATTGGCAATATTTGTTGGCTCAGTCTAGGAGGTAAAGTCAAACAGAAGCACAAACCAGTCCAAAAAACAAAAGTAGCCCAAGTTAAGCAGCCAGATTGGACCCACTCACCAAAAATAGACGACTCAGTAGAAAAAAAAAACAAAACCACTTTAATCGAATCAGTACATAAATCCAGGAACAAAATGGATAAGCACTTTCGTCTAGATAATCTAGACTTCATCAGACCTGTTTTTTCAGTCTAGGAGGTACCAATGTCTAGTAGCTCAGAACAAATCTTGGTATTGCCATGGAGATTCTTTACATAACTGTATGAGGCCTTGTGGTTGTCTTTACTATATGCTCCAATTCTGTTTTCACAGCTAACTTAATAGTATTTGATGAGGGATCACAACTTGTAATTGAGGCTGACAAGAGTTTTTTTCCAGTCTTGGGACTTCAGCTTATTCCATATCAGTTCCCTCCTTCTGTTGTACAGTTTATTTATGGCTGGGGACCACCAGATTAGCTTCCTTTTTTTGGAGGTGAGTGTCCTGGTTCTATTGGGTATGGCGGTATCCATGCATTTGTGTATGTGTTCATAGTGCATTGTTGTTTGATTCAGCAGTCATGCAAGTAGTCTCCATTTGCATGGCTGCAGTGAGGTTAGCCACCTCTGTTTTTATGAGGCCATAGTTAGCTTTGGAAAGGCTTTTCTTGGTGGTTACCTGTTCAGGGGGTGGGGTGGGAGGGCTATGGATTTCCAAAGGTGATTAATTTGTATTCATATATAACAAGGGAGGAGTTGACTACTGGTGTAGAGCAGCAGTCACCCATGTTAGCAAAGACCAGGTCAATGTGATGGGCATGTGCATTGGTACATGAGTAGCTTTCCCAGTTAATGGTGGGGTAGTTGAAGTCAACCAGTATGAGAGTGTTAGGTTGGACACTAATATTCTCCAGGGTGTTTAGGGACATGGAGTGTGAGTCTTCGGACATGTTTGGGAACCTATAGCAGGCTGCAACCTGAACCACTGTCTTACCCAATGTTAGCTACACCTGCAGGATCTGTAATGCATAATGTTGGTCTACCACACTGGAAGTGTGTGCATCCTTAACGAATATGGAAATACCACCACCTTTGGAGTTTCAGTCCAGGTTCTGCAGCCAAAAGTTGTGGAATGAGTTATAGGCTGGAAGTACAGGGGTGCTTCCTGCTGCCTTTAACCAGGTCTCTGTTACAGTACAGATGTCATTGTTCCCCATTTTAAGGAATACTTCCAGTGAGTGCATTTTCAGATTTAGACTTCTAGTGTGCAGTAGCATGACTCTCAGATTGCATGTGTTTGTAGCTGTCATATATTTTTTATATTTATGTATACATACATATATATATATATATATATATATATATATATATATATATATATATATAGTTCCACTTGAAAACATCGACAGCCCATAACATCTAAATTCATAACATCTAAACCACAACATCTAAAACCCAGAACATCTAAAACTCATAACATCGAATCTCAAAACACTGAAAACTACAACACAACTATAAATAACATCCCACAGAGGTTTTACTACATTTATGCAGTGGGAAAAAGTAAATTTCCTAACCCCACTATAGTGCAACCTCGGAGTTGGTATATTTAATTTACGGGAGGGGGCAGAGCCCCTCACTTGGGGGGTGCAGGGGGCTTGCCCCCCTGCATAAACATAGTCGACAGTATGTGGGATGTTATTTATAGTTGCTTTGCTCATAGGTTCATAGGTTCATAGGTTTATACTAGGCTATCTGCCCTAAGGCATTTATAAGCCTAGCCCAAATTTTTGTGGCTTACGCCACCCCTTATATGAAAAAATACTGTGCCCATTAGTTTGTTGTGCCTCTGTCCAGCAGTGACACAGAGATGATTCTCAGGATAAACCTACGATCTCTCATCCACAGGTCAAGATTTCTCTTGAACAGAGCCAGCGAGGTGCTCTGCCTCACATGGACCGGGATTTTATTCCACAGCATAGGGAGTCTCTGAGTGATAAATCTATCCCTCCAGCACGTCCTATTTATATCCGTGCTAAGGTTTAAGTTGCTTGCACTAGCACTAGTGGTTTTGGTGGATTTGGATTTTTTGAGGTGGAGCATGTCCATTAATTCCGGGTTGGACATGGCCTTGTATGTCAGGCACATGTCACCTCTGAGCAGACGGTATGCAACTGAATAGAGCTGGAGTTTCTTCAATCTGGCAGCATATGACAGATTTTGGAGTCCCTTTATCCTTTTGGTGAGGAACTTTTGGGGTCTCTCCAATTGCTGCAGATGTCGGGTGAGATACATCCCGAATGGGGCATTGTACTCGATCATTGGTCTGATAAGTGAAGAGTACAGGGGAACAATGACCTCCCTAGATCTGGATGTGAATCCCTTCATGATCAGGTGGGCAATGTAGAAGGTCTTTCTAACCACTTTAGCAACATGAGTGTCAAAAGAAAGGCCACTGTCAACCTGGGTCCCCAGTTCCCTGATAACCTCTTCTGTGCTTAGTGGATTGCCACCTATATGGCAGCTTGGGGTTACCTTGTTTTTCCCGAAGGGTATGACTGTACATTTTTTGGCATTTAACTTCAGGCCATGGCTCTGGCACCAGCTATCTGTTTCCGTGAGTCCCTTCTGAAGGATATCCGTGTCCGATGCACTTTCCACTATGGCCCAGTTTGCAGTCGTCTGCAAACTTTGTCAGCAAAGTCCTCCCATGTTGGCCTGTACTTCTGAGAAGTAGATGCCGAACAATAGGGGCCAAGGACCGAGCCCTGTGGGACACCACTTGTGACCGCTTGGAGTCTGACATGCGCCAGCAACTCTAACCCTGTGGGTTCTGTCCTTAAGCCAGTTTGCAACCCATCTTGTGACATATGGGTTTACATTTAAGCTGGTAAGTTTTTCTACAATACCGAGTGGGGTATTGTGTGAAAACCTTTTGCAAGGTCAAGGTAGGCTGTATGGACTGCCTTTCCTCATCAATGGCCTTGGTGACTGTTTCGAAGAAGTCGACCAAGTTCAAAAGGCATGATCTGCCCTTGACGAAGCCAAACTGGGTCGAGTCCAATGTCTGCAAGTCCCCTATATCTTTGTTTATGAGCTCCATTATGATCCTCTCCATAGCTTTGCAGACTAGACATGTTAAGCTTATGGGGCGGTAATTACCAGGGTCCATAGAGGCACCGCCTTTGTGGAGAGGGACCACAGTTGCCGTATGCCACTCCTTGGGCACGTATCCTGTGGTAAGGCTGAGATTAAACAGCTGCCTTATGTGCGGGTTTAGTTCCTCATTTAGCTCGTGTAGCACACAGCCGGGGACACCATCCGGTCCCATTGGTGCTGTGTTTTTAGCTTTAGAGAGAGCAGCTTTCACCTGCGCATTTGAGATGTCTGGGAGGCTACACTCTGCTGGGATAGTTATCTCTCCTTTAGGGGACAGGGGTGAAGTTTGCACTGAACCTGTCTGCCAGTATGTTGGCAATGTCTGTGGGTTCAGTGATTTTTGTATCATTTTGGACTAATTCTGAGCATATCTGGGAGTTTCCACCCAGGTTCCTAACATAGCTGAAAAAGGCCTTATGATTGTCCTTTGAATCCATGGCAATTTTTCTCTCAAAATTGGCCTTAGTTAATTTTATGAGTGGTCATTGTTTTACTAATAATGATCAGGGGTGACTTCCCTTTTATGGATTTTGTTCTATCATGTAATAGCTTTCTCCTTTTATTGTAAAGTTTGTTAATGGCTGGGGTCCACCAGACTGGACGTTTGCCCTTTGTGGAAAGAGTCTTGGTTTTATTTGGGATTGCCTGATCCATGCAGTCCTGGAGGTGTTCATAGAAGGCATTTGTAAGGGCTTCCGCAGCTTGGGTTGTGGTTTCCACTGGCTCAGGGGCCTTGAAGGATACCACACCAGTCTTGAGTAGTGTGAAGTTTGCTTTAGAGAAGTTCTTCACTGTGGCCTTTTTTGTTTGGGGTGGGGGCGGGATGTGGATTTCCAGTGAGATTAGTTTATGATCAGATCTCACCAATGAGGGATATACTTCCGGTGTGGAGCATTTTGTCCCCATGTTTGTGATAATGAGATCTAGTATATTTTCTCCTCTCGTGGGAACATTGTAGTTTTCAATGTTTTGACATTCGATGTTATGAGTTTTAGATGTTTTGGATTTTCGATCATTTGGTCTCGCTGTTTTGAATTTAGATGTTATGAGCTTTCGATCATATGAAGTGGAATTATATATATATATATATATATATATATATATATATATATATATATCTGTGTGTATGCATATATGTAGATATAAATGTGGATGTATATCTCTATATAAATATATGTATTATTTATAGATTTGTTCACATATATGCATCTCCATGCATATATACATGTATATATAGAGAACCTGACTGATTCTACAGACTCATTTCCCTACTGTTGAATGACTGTACTAACTGATATGTTTAAAATGTCACTATTTTATAGGGCTCAGATGGTATAATGGTGCATTGCTTTGGTACAGTTCTTCTGGGGAGGAACTGATAAGGGCAATAATTAAAAGAGGTCCCTAGTTTGGGCTTCTTCACCCCCATTTAGACAGCCTTTGGATAGATTTGTTGCAGTAAGAGGTTCAGAGTGTGGATCTAATGTCCGAATGCACTACACACACACACACACACACACACACACACACACACACACACACACACACACACACACACACACACACACACACACACACACACACACACACACACACACACACATATACATATATATATACATATATATATACATATATATATATATATATATATATATATATATATATACACTGAGATATTTATATATATGTATGTATATATTTACTTTTCTATATGTATATATCATATATGTGTATATTTTATATGTATATCTCTACATATATTATGTATTAATGTATATATATATATATATATATATATATATATATATATATATATATATATATATATATATATATATATATATATATATATATATGGCTCCCCTTCACATGGTCGACGTTTCACAAAGTTGACTTTCATATGGCCGAGACCATATGATCGACTTTTGAGAAGCCGACCATGGGGAACTGCTCTCTCTGTACAGTGCAGAATGAGAAAATTTCCCTCTTCCGCACTGTAGTGCAATCTCGGAGTTGGTATATTTAAGTCACAGGGGTGTGGGGGTGGAGCTTGCCCCTGCTAACAGTTTTAAGGTAAGTGTATGTTGCATCTTTTTGTGTTTATTTTCCGAAAGTCGATCATATGGTCTTGGCCATATGAAAGTTGACTTTGTGGAAAGTCGACCATGTAAAGTAGATCCATATAGATATATATATATATATATATATATATATATATATATATATATATATATATGCATCGCCATACACATATACATTTATATCTATGTACAGCACATGACTAATATTAACAAACCTTTTCCCTACTGTTGAATGAATCTGCTGAATGATATGTTTGAAAAACATTAGCCATGTCTACAGCTCAGATGGCTTAGTGATAAATTGCTGTGGCTATGGTGTGCAGGGTCCTGGATTCAAGACTTGCAAGGGCTGCTTATTTTGTTGATGGGCAGAACAACGGCTATTGGATACAGAGTGATTAAGGCACTTCTAAGCAGTTGTAAGCAGATTTGCACAGCAGTAAGCAATGCTAACTTCCAGTTAACTATGCTGACAGACAGTTAGCCTTAAAAGTGCTTAATCTGTGTAGGCATAGCTTAGCACCATGTAAACAGGCTTAGTCCCACTTACTACTGCTTACTCCTGCTTACCCCCACGCTAATTTATTAAAAGAAAAGAAAAAAGGGGTGATAGGAAAGTGGTGAAAAAGGGGGCATGAAGAAGGAAAAACAATATGAAAGATAGCTAGGGATGTGCAGGATGGGTGTAGGGAAGGTCCATAGCTGTCCATTTCTTCTACAGCAACAGCTGTGCATATATACTGAATTTGGAGGTAAATTTGGACACTCTAATCCTTGAGAGAGGGGTGAGGACAACAATAATGTGTTGTGAAGCCAATTAGACCAGATTACATGTGTCCAGTGGACACGTGTGTGAAATGGACAGCTATGTATGGGGTGACATTTTTTGGGGGGAACAGATTGCCCTTTTTTCTTAAGGTGATAGTGGGATGTTGGGGGAAGGATAGTAGGCATATTTGGGGAGGTAGGTTGGGTAGGAAGACAGGCAACAAAGACAAGACAGCATACAAGGATGGTATATGACACATGGGGGTAAACACCTTGGACGGGGGGGTGTTTAGTAATCAGAAGCCCACAAGCCCCCAGATGGATACAGTGGGACTGAGGTCCCCACCCATGGGCAGTCACCACTGCACTTTCACAGCCTTGATGGTGGCTGTGCTGGGGGCTGAGCAGGATGGGCAGGCTGACCCTCTAAATGTACCACACAGCCCTCAAGCTGGCATAGCAGATCTCCCAATTCCTTGTGGAGCTCGCTACACACCAGACCCTGGACCTGGCTTTGGATGGCAGGATCCTGTCTACACCCGTGCCCAGGTGAGGGGATGAGCCCCAACCCCTGAGGCAGTTCCACCCAAAGGTGGTGCAGGACCAGTGGAAGAGGAGGTCCTGGGGTGGGTCCCAGACAAGCTGAGGCCCAGTGCCATGGCCAGATGAGGCGGGAGAGGTGGATCCACTGGGATCGGTCTTCCCAGATGTGCTATGGTGTTGCAGTTTTAGAACATATGTTGGTTAGTAATGGTAAACACATTCCAGGATTAGTTATAACAGCATGCATGAGTATTTCTATTAACCCAAAACAACAGATTTGGAACATTTGCATAGCAAACAGAACACATGCATATATGAAACCACAGTGGGAATTACACCAGAATGCAGGTTACATTGATAGCAGCAGGCCACCAATGATAGTATTTGAACATAGGACACATTCCTCAACAGTAGGTTTGGTGGAAAACATACCCATTCATTTATGTGTTTAGATTATTGGTGAAGATAAGGTGGGAGAGAGAGAGATATCAATTAACAATTGTAGATTCTTGCAGTGGTCACAGCTTTAATGATCATTGCTCTAATCATTACTCTACAGGTATTAGTACAACCTATGGCCTTGGGTTGGGCAGTGGTATGTTTGTACACAATGTATAATTACAACCTTCTTATAGCTACTTTATAGTTTCTCTTGCCTGGAAGTCCTGTGGAGGGAATGTTTGTTAATACTACCTGACTGTTTCTACCCATATTCACGTAGTCAGAGTTACATATGTGCACTCATACTATGTGTGTGTGTGTGTGTGTGTGTGTGTGTGTGTGTGTGTGTGTGTGTGTGTGTGTGTGTGCATGTCTGCGCATGTGCGCGTGTGCGTGTGTGTGTGTGTGTGTGTGTGTGTGTGTGTGTGTGTGTGTGTGTGTGTGTGTGTGTGTGTGTGCACGCATGCTACTGACATACTCTGCCTTGATTTCTATCGGTCACTCTGGTTGTTGGCATCAGAGACTGGTAGCTGTGAAAGCATGACACTTTTGAACATTTCTTGGGGGAGAAAACTTGGTGTATGTACTTATTTTGCTGTCATTTGCAGCCTTGGGGTTGGACCATGGGTGCTGGACACAGTACAACTACAGCCTTCTTATAACTACTTTATACTTTCTCTTACCTGGAAGACCTGTGGAGGGAATTTATGTTGACACTACCTGACTGTTTCTACACATATTCACAAAATCCTAGTTGAAATTATGCATACAGCTTACTACCAGTCCTGGTATTCGAACCATGACTGTTTCTGCTAAAAATACAACGAGTTTGTGTTTCATCAGAAGGAGCTATTGAGAAACTGATGTTTCTTCTTTGAATCATTTCTATCTTATTCTCTCTTTGTTGTACAATCTGACCTTGTAATTACAACAGTTTTTACATACATTCCTATACATACCTTTTGACATAGCACAGTGTGGAAAACAGTGGTTAACACAACATTACTATTCAGATGTCAGATCTTGGTGCGTAAAACATTTCATATCAGTTAATCTTGTGTCTTACAGAGGCAGTAACTTTGTCAGATGAGACTTGATTGTTTAATGCTTTCAGAGCTATAGTTGCTATACATAACCTGTGCACATTTCAATTCATACCATACCAGAGTAAACACAACCAGTCCAGGGTTTTGAATTTTATTGACAGGCAGTTACAATTTTATTTATATATAACCTATATGAGACTATTACTGCAATATTATCTGGTTTATTCAGTACAAATCTTACCCATTTTTAATACTGCCAGGTGACATTCTACTCCTTTATATTTATTTGGTATGAATACTACAAGCTAGATTGTTACTCACCAGCCTCATGACACAGCCTTTGCAACCTGCTTGCATGGGCTTCCTGGTTCACAGCCCACTCAGCTGGAGCTGTAAAGAAGATAGAGAAACATTTATGCATAGCTATCCATCACATACACAGGCTGGACTTTGGTAAGTAGTTATTGATATGAATACTTACACATGCCAGGGACATCACCCCTCTGCCATGCATTTTGGACCCACTGGTCCAAGTGCTCCTGCTTCCTCCACTTCAAGTCGATATAGTGGTACCAGACCTGCTCACCAGTCCGAGGGATGCCAGTGGCACGAGTGAGATCATGGGCAAGACTTTTCCAGCCATCTGCTTTGTATTGGGAGCCCTGGTACTGGTCCTGCAGCAGTCTCATGTCATGGTTTTAAACAAGGAGTCTTACCATGACCTTGGACTCCTGTATGCCCCTGCGCTGTGCCTGAAAGCGCATGCCTTCTCCAAATCTGCCACACTGTCTACAGTGGTGAGCTACAACCAGTAATGAGCTGTATTCCCACCTGCGAGGTTTAAATACAGCTGATTTCCTGCCCTTTGCTGTGATTGGATGATTTTGGATATGCTGAACTGAGCTGAGCTACGGGCAAACCTGCTTAGCTAAGGTTGGCAGTGCTTAAAGGAGCATGTTCAGTACTGCTTACCAATGGGCAAATCCACTTAGCTTGGCTACTCGTTGCTTAGCATTCATATTTATGCAATGCTTACACCCAGTAAGCATAGCTGTGCAATGCTTAGCATTGCTTATGTTTTATTTTTATAGACTATCAGATGTATGGGATTGAATCATCATTCCTGACATATCATAATTTTGTTTACCTTCCCTGACATCCCCCTATTTGCTTTCATTACATTTATTCTTGTGTGACTATACTGTATGGGGTACTTGTGTTCATATGGGGGTTTCACAACTTTATTACACTGACACCTCACATCTGGACCTACTACTCTACTCTGGTTAACAAATATATGTTTTTTACTACCTAATTATTAAAAAAATAAATTCTGTACTGCCTTCACATGTAAAATGCTAATTGACTTCACTGGGGATCAAACCAGGAATGATTACTTGCAAAGTGAATGCTCTCACCACTTTATTTCTGTATTTCTACATTTTGAAATATATTCCTATTTAACTCCTAATGCTATGGACATCCTACAAAAGGGCCTCACTGATACAGATACCTGGTGTCAAAGCCATGGCCTCAAGCTCAATGCCAAAAAGTGCATTGTCATCCCTTTTGGTAAAAACTCTGTACCCATGAACTACCACATAGGCAGTAGTCTACTTAACACTGAAAGTGTAATAAAAGACCTTGGGACACAGGTGGACAGTAGTCTCTTCTTTGATAATCACATTGCCACAGTAGTCAGGAAATCTTTCTATGTGGCACACCTCATCACAAAAGGTTTCTCATCCAGGAAAAAGAGGTAATTGTTCCCCTCTGTTCATCACTCATTAGACCCACTATAGAGTACAATGCCCCATTTTGGTATGTACCTCACAAGACATCTACAACAACTGGAAAGGCCACAGAAATA
The DNA here is from genome assembly GCF_019279795.1 of Protopterus annectens. Classification (NCBI taxonomy): domain Eukaryota; kingdom Metazoa; phylum Chordata; order Ceratodontiformes; family Protopteridae; genus Protopterus; species Protopterus annectens. Next base: position 644,534,731 of record NC_056739.1, read on the forward strand.
CCTCACAAAGAGGATTACCAACCTCAAACAGATGCCCTACCCAGACCATCTCAAAATACTCCAGCTTTACTCTGTTGCATATCGCCTATTCAGAGGTGATCTCTGTCTAACATACAAAGCTATGTCAAACCCAGAGCTGTTGGTCATGCTCCACATAAAGAAATCTCAATCCCTCCGAGCTACATGCTCTAGGGACCTAAACCTTGTCACCACAATAAACAGAACACGATGGAGGGAAAGATTCCTGTCCCAGAGACTTCCCATACTCTGGAACAAACTACATATCTATATCAAACAAAGCTCCTCATTAGCACTCTCCAAGAAAAATCTTGATGATTGTATGGGAGATAGGAAATTCACCCTGGGGATCACTTCTGTGGCTCTGCTTGACAGGGGCACAGGAAAATAATTTTCTTGGGTGGCAAAAGCCAGGGTACCATTTGGCTAGGCTTATATAGGCCCTAGGGCCAATAGCCTAGCACTTACCTATGAACCTAGGAACTTATGATGTGTAAGCTAGACTGAGCAGAGCTGCGTGATGCACACACCTGCTCAGCTACACTTAAACTTTATTCCGGACTGAAAAAAATTAAACTGCTGTGTTTTATTTTTGTAATGTAGGGGTATATACATTGCTTTCTGCAACATTATCTGTGGGGGACTGTACTTTTCAAACAGTGATGACATGACAGGCTTTGCATTTGAGAGGTATGCTCCATGGACTCTAACAGTGTCCACCATACCTGTCAACTGTACAGATCTTCACAGAATGTCCAGATTTTTGCCTTATATTTTTGGTCCATTTGTCATACAATTGCGTCTTTCTGGCAGATTAGTGGCAAAGCATTAAAGACTGCAGTTAGCAAATAATATCAGACATTTGAGTTTTACACTTCATACCCTTTGGGTAATTCATGCTAATGCGAAGCCTGTTATTCTATCGACTTTATAAATTTGTGAGAGCAATATCTCACATTTGTCCCTATTTGTCCCTTTGTTTTTATGGCTTTGTCCAGATTTCTTGTGAGGTTGAGTGTTACTGGTGTCTGCTAACACTATCACTACATTTACATTGCCGTACGGCAATTATGGAGTGCAGGGGGTGTGTGTATTGTGAGAACACTGCTCTCAGACATACCCCCTGCACTCATACACAGAACCGTGTCCATATTACAGCACGGCAGCACGCCTTCATGAATATGCCTGGTGCGCTGCCATGCTGCACTGGAACAGTCCCTTCTATTGCCACAGAATTGTTTGCTAAATCCCGAGGGAAGTGTAGAGATAATACAGGGTATTGAGAACTTGTAGCTACATACCTGGGGCATCTGCAGTTGAAAGTTTCTGGGGGTCTGTCCAGTTCTGTCCCAACATCCAGTACTGCATTGTGGGACTCTGAGGAGGTGGTGTAGCCTGTAAGCGATGCCAGCAACTCCTCCTCCACTATAAAGGATGCTTTGGTTGGTGGCGATTTTCCCATGCCATGGTTTATGCTCTGAGGGTAGCAGCATGGATCATATCCTTGGACTTGCAGTGGACCATTTCATGGGCACAGTCCTCACCTCCCACAACATTAACATTGCTGTCAGTTTCAACCCAGGCAGAGCCACAGAAGTGCTGATCAGCTGACTGGATAGCAAATAGCTGTTGGCCATGGAGATGGAGGGCCTCCAATACCACCTCATTTTCCGCATCTGTAAACTTGGGTTTGCAAGTGGGTACAGAAGCACTACCATGTGCAGTAGTTTTCACTGGACCCTGTTTTATAGTCATAGATCTGTTGCTATGGAAAACAGTGGGATTAACAGTACTGTTCCAGCAGGACCCTTGATAATCCTTTCACTGTTACTATCCTACTAGGCCATATAATATGCTGTAGTAGTGCCTGACAGTTAGATATAAGTATCCACAACCTTTAAGGAAATGCCAGAAATGTACTGTCTACTGAGTACATATTTGTCAACAGCACAAACATATCACTGTATCTGAACAGCAACACCTGACCATTTTATAGCACTGTAAAAAATGTTATGGCCAGGGCAAACAAAATTACATTACTCTCGATATGAGCTCGGGGGGGGGGGGGTCTACAATCTGTCCTAAGAATCCCGCATGATACTACATTCGGTGCACTTACAGTATAACCTTAATACACTTTTGAATGACACATGTACAAGTACTGACAAACTCACATTCCTTATATACTTTTGAGTAAAGAGCAGAAAGAAAAGTAATACTGTACAAATAAATATAAGAAATTACATTCTTGAGAAGAATATTTTTTGAAAATCACCGTTAGCAGGATTCAAACTTCAGCATCATTTGGCATTGTTTTCTTGCATAGCACAATGAGGATCTGTACTTCCTTCTGGGCACAGTGATTATGCTAATTAGGTATTGATTCAGATAATTCAATTTGCTCAACAAGCAAACCGGATAAACATTGTAGGGATTTTAGCAAGATGTCACAATGCACAACCCTGAGCACCTGTGGGCAGCTCTACATGCATATGCCTGAGCACCTATGTGTAGTTCTACATGCACACACCTGAGCACCGGCGGTCAATGCTGCATGCACTCACACCTAAGGACATGCGGGCAGCTCTGAATGCACACAACTGAGCACCTGCGGGCAGTTCTGCATGCACATGGTCCACCAAATATTTTAGGAGTGTAGAAAATGTCACCCTACATTTAACCATCTTTAGATGGAGTCACTGAAGAGCATGCATTCTCAACACCATACACAGAGATCGAGTTTCACATCTTAAAGAATCACTGAACCATAAAAATGGTGTTTGCCATCCATCACCAAATGAGGTGCCTGTCATTGCCTTTCATTGCACTAGGACACATGAGAACTGTTTTAAGTATTGATTCTCTACCATTTTTCCTGAGAACTTTCAAGGTGAGACATTATGGCTAGAGATGGACAAAGTAGCGCTTCTTTTAGAGCACAGAGGTGGTGTAAGGAGGAATCCAAGATTTTTCTGGACATCCTCTATAAGGAGTACAGCTGGAGGCTCCTGTAGGAGGGTTATACTGGGTCACAGTATAAGGCTGAGACCTGGAATAGTTTGGTCAAGACAGCCACCCATGCTACTGGCATCCCATGTATGGAGGGGCAGTGGTATCACCATTACACTGACATGAGTTGTTGCAAGTCCGACCTGCTTCACCAATGGAAGGATGACATTAAGGCACAGTTGCCATGTCTGTATTATGTCTATAGCAATTATAGAGATTAAATGACTTGACAGATGCATAGGAGCAGTCTAGGGTTCCTAAGGGAGCAGCAGGGTGAGTATACATACTTTTATAAAAATGTCTGGCTTTAAATATTATCACTACAGGCATTACACAATAATGTTTAAAGTAAAAAAAAAAAAAAGCATTGGCACATCTATCATTAGTGGCATTGATCAAATGTATTAGTCTGACTGCAGTGTTAGAAGTGTTTCTTCATGTCTTGTCCTATATAGGAGGACAAGTCATCTTCATGTTGAAAGTCTTTGTTCTCAGGTTAATGAGGATAGCAGTGAGGTTCTTTACCCACTCCACCCCACACTGTTGTGTTCATGAAAAATACTTCATGTATATCTCTGTGCCCATTGCTATTATTGCAATAGTAAAAGGATGATATTTATTTATTGTACATTTGTTAACCGGGATTGTCTGGCTGAGCAAAAACCCTTCTTCAGCAGAGGCCCGGGGAGAAAAGCTCCAAAAAATAGTTTCAAAAAATATAACTGTTACAAACACAGTTAACATTATAATCATTCATAATAAAGCTTGTAGAACAGTTATCATATATATGCAGTTACAATTGTCTATAAAAATGTTATGAAGAAAATTGCAGCAGAAGGAAAGGAGATAGTGTTATGTAAAAATGATGAAGTAGACTAATTTAGTTTGTAAATGTTTTGATATAGAGGAGAAGAAATTATGGTAAGGCAGAGGAAGTTAGGTTTGTTATTTAGTGAAGGTATATTCAAGGAGGATGAGAACAGATACAAATCCAGTGACTTTTTAAGTACTCTTTAGTGGCTAGTTTGAATATTTAGGATGTATTAGTTTGCTGCACATTGTACAAACTGCAATATTATGGACGGCCACTGTACATTGTACAAATTACAATAAGATGGACTATCGCTGTACATTGTACAAATTACAATAGGATGGACTGTCACTGTACATTGCACAAATTACAGTAGGATGGACTATCGCTGTACATTGTACAAATTACAATAGGATGGACTGTCATTGTACATTGTACAAACTGTAATAGGATGGACTGATGCTGTACATTGTAAAAATTACAAAAGGATGTACTGTCACTGTACATTGCACAAATTACAATAGGATGGATTGTCACTGTACATTGTACAAATGACAATAGGATGGACTGTCACTGTACATTGCACAAATTACAATAGGATGGATTGTCACTGTACATTGTACAAATTACAATAGGATGGACTATCGCTGTACATTGCACAAATTACAATAGGATGGATTGTCACTGTACATTGCACAAATTACAATAGGATGGATTGTCACTGTACATTACACAAATTACAATAGGATGGATTGCCACTGTAACATTGTACAAATTACAAATGGATGGACTATCGCTGTACATGGTTTAAATTACAATAGCATGGACCATCACTGTACATTGCACAAATTACAATAGGATGGATCGTCACTGTACATTATACAAATTACAATAGGATGGACTATCACTGTACATTTTACAAATTACTGTAGGGTGGACTGTCACTGTGCATTGCATAAATTACAATAGGATGGACTGTCACTGTACATTTTGCAAATTACAGTAGGATGGGCTGTCACTGTACATTGTACAAATTACAATAGGATGGACTGTCATTTGGCTTTCTCCTGTGATTGAGATATGTCTGTCTGAGCAGAATGTTTACTTTGTATATGTACAGTACTCTCAAACATCAAAATACTTCTCTGACCACAGACCCACATCAGTCTTTCTAAATAGGCCCAGCTGTTAATCTTCTATCTGTAACACTGCAAGACAGGCTGCCTGTTGTTAGGCCTCCCCTGCATATCTATCTATCTATATATTTTATCTTTATCTTTATCTGTGAAAAGGCTTGTGATACTGATGATTATTTAATGTTCTGCAAAGTGCATTTTGTTTAACTGTATCCGTAGCAGTAAGAGGTAGAATACCATTTTCAATGTGTTTGTATTTCTCTTCACCTACTTTCTTACCACTATCCTTTCATTTACATATATATTTTTTGGAAGTATTGTTTGTTTCTCTCCATTTGTGTTACTATTACATGCAGAAGCACAGCAACCTGCAACTGGCCCACTAACAAGGCCTGTTGGACCCCACAGTATGAGCGTGAATTGGTCTTTCACTCAGATCCATTGACACCTAGACTAAGTAACAAGTTCCTTAAGACACCAGAGGTTTCTTTTGTAATTTGGTACTCTGCAAGATGCTTATAGTGGGGTTATAACTCAAGGAAGCAGGCAGCATTTGGTAAAGTCCCAGTATAAAAAAGGCACTTTGCCCACAGAAAATATGTGTAGTATGTACTATGTAGCATGGTTTGTGACACTACAGTTAACTTTGTGACTTAAAAATCATATTTTACATTGAAAATATCATATTAGTTGGCAAATAAAATTCTGAAAAGATATAGATTGCTTATGAGCCAGGTCAGTCTGCAATTTAATTTGAATAAATTCATCTGTTATGCAAGCTTTTCTCAGCACAGCAAGCTTTTACACTTAGATGTAACGTTCCTTTCTAATCAATACTTCAGCAAAGTAGCTGTCTTCCAATTCCACCAACAGGAATACAAAGAAACAGCTTTACTTTCAGCTGTAACAACATCAAACAACAACGCAGCTTCACCGTCTCCCCAAGTAGGAATAGATTCAGCTGGCTTTGCCTTTCAAGCATCAGGTTCCTTCCCTTATAGAGCTACCCTCCAGATTGCCTTTCTTTTAATTCTGGTCTTCATAATTCCAACAATAGCCTCCCATGATTTTCCTCAGGCACAAAGGTTGTGACTCTGTTGTTTATTAAAGCAGTATGATTTAAGTACCCCTATGTGCAACTCTCTCTCATTACCTTCAACCTCCTTTCTTGTATTTAGGTTAGTCTCCTTAAAGGGACTATCCAATGATACCCCTTCTAGGCTATGACATTTATAGGTACCGGACACCACTATGGTTCATGTATATGTGTGTGTATATGTGTGTGTGTGTGTGTGTGTGTGTGTGTGTGTGTGTGTGTGTGTGTGTGTGTGTGTATGTATATATATATATATATATATATATATATATATATATATATATATATATGTATATATATATATATATATATATATATATATATATATATATATACATATATGTGTGTATATATATATATATGTGTCTAGGACACATGCTCGACTAGCATATGTCCGAATCACAAAATATCAAACACACATACACGAAAGTGCTTAACATCAAAAAGCGCGTCCGTGTATGTGTAGTTCAAAAAAAAATCTACGTTTCTGCAGGGTGGGGTTCACCCCCCTGCACCCCCCACACCCCCCTATTTTATTATTCTCACTCCGAGATCACACTACAGTGGGGAAAAGGGAATTTTCCCTTACCCACACTGTAGTCCGATCTATGAAACAGGCACACATACATGGAAGCGCTTGTCGATGTTAAGCGCTTTCGTGTATGTGTGTTCGCTGTTTTGTGATTCGGACATATGCTAGTCAAGCATGTGTCCAGATCCCATATATATATATATATATATATATATATATATATATATATATATATATATATAGGTTTACTGTCATTACAGCGATCGCACTTTGTGCGAATTATCATTTCTATGAACCATGGAAACGAAAACAAAAACAGCGAGTGACAAATATGTCGAATGCGGAAGTGGTGAATGTTCGAATTCGACACAATTTGAACATTTACCACACTTCGGCAAGTGTAAGTACTGAGCAACTCACAGTAAAGAACGTTTTTGCAGGGGAGGCAAGCCACCCTGCACCCCCCACACCCCCTGCTACTTATATATACAAACTCTGAGATCACACTACAATGAGGGAAAGGGAACATCTCCTGATCCCACTATAGTGCGATCTGCATTAAATGTAGGAAGTCACAACAGTGAATGCTGTAGTGCATTCGCTGTTGTGCTTTTCTACATTTCTATGTTCGTTCATTCAATACTATCGAATGGGGCATTTCGGACTGCCATGAATCGAACAAAGTCTGATCGTCCATTTGATAGTAAATCTATACATACAAACACACACAGACTGTCTGACATCTAGATTTGATTGTGTATGAATGTGTCTGTGTGCATGTATATGAAAAATGTATATACATGCAGTGTGAGTGTGTGTGTGTGTGTGTGTGTGTGTGTGTGTGTGTGTGTGTGTGTGTGTGTGTATGTGTGTGTGCGCACGCATGAAAGGTTAAGCATGGAAATTATGAGGCTTCTCTACTATTCTGATTGAAAAATACTGCTTTCTGATGTGATCTGCTGTTTGGATGGTTATTTGACTTTCATTTGTCAGCTGGGTGACTATGCCTGAGCAGATCAATCACTGAGTGAAAACAACTGCTAGAGGCAATTATAGAAAGCGGCAAGTCAGAGATGCTTGCCTACTAATTCGGGGGATGTTTGACATTCAGTACACAGGGAATATTCATGTGGAAATGAGAGACAGAGAGAATTTCTTGCAAGAGGTGTTTGCCTCTCAGCACAGAAGGAGAATTTGAGTCTTTCCTTTGTTGAAGCTCTCACTTCTTTTATCTATTTTACAACATTCACTACTTCAGTTATAGTCGGTTAAGATTTTGATTTCCATTTTCTAGTAATTATTTTTTTTTGGGGGGGGTGAGTCAATGGCATTAAGGGCTTAGTAGAGATATTTGCTCTTTGATACAAAAGTATTGCTTGGAAGAGACATTTGCCTCTCAGTACAGAAGAACAACCTTTACAGGTTTATAAACTCCTGCTGTTTGGCAGCTGAATGGGTTGCTGGAGATGAAACATTGTATGGACAAAGTAAAGACTGTTTTCTTTCCTGTTTCCCAAAACATTTTTGTTTTTATTTAGTTTTATCACCGTAAATAAAGTACACAAAACTTGAGACTTCTGCCATCAGACTGCTTTATAACATACACTGGTGATTTTCTCTGGTGGGTAAAATGTGGTCATCATACCAAATTACCATATCTCCTTCCTGATTTGCAGCCTGCAAGTGTCACTACATTTTACTTAATTTCCCAACTGATAAGAAATAGATTTAATCTACCTAACCAAGCAAAAAATAAGTAAATAAATAAATAATAAAGTGGGTTTTTGTGTGTGTGTGTGTGTGTGTGTGTGTGTGTGTGTGTGTGTGTGTGTGTGTGTGTGTTTGTGTGTGTGTAGTCTGTCATCTTCACTGTGTCCAAAATCACCAAAGAAATAAATTGACCAACAAATATTCAAACATTTGATCAGTATGCAGGAGCAGATATGGTTATTAGAAACTATGCTGGTCACTCTGAGGACCACCCCACCATTGAATAAATCAGCACATTGATGACAAAGAGGTACATCTCGTTACCTTCAAGATATATAAACTCAGGAAGGATAGGCTCAGGAAGATTGTATCTACCAAACTAGCAAGGTAATCAATAAAAGCTTGTATGGAAATAGAAGGTGCAGACTTTCTGGATTATTAAAAAAAGTTAAACAAAGATCTATTTGTTAAGACTGGTGTGTTTCCTGAATCACAAGTTATAACATTTCATAACTGGATATTTAGCCCAACAAAATTGTAAGAGCTCAAATGTCTGATTTAAAGCATTTTATAAACTTATGGGCAGAACCTTCAGTAAATAGTAATAGCAATATGGTAGATATATTAGCTTTTGACAAATTCAGAAAGACACTCCCTGTTAATTTACATAAATAGTCTTGGCTGGGTAACCCTAAAATTACTAACAAGCTAACTGAGCTAGCTGAAAGGCGGAAAGCTAATGAAACATTGTTTAGAATTAAGAAACTTAAACCTATAACTAAAAATGTGCAGTTACCTGTAAACACACAGAATGTCAGTAAATGAAATGCATTGTAAATGCGGTAAGAAGGACACATTTCTATGAATTGTTTAATTAATAATGCAACATTTAACAGAAATGTGATATTTAACTATATCTCTAGAAATGGAAATATGAATGTTGTACCTTTCAAAAATGCAATGCCTATGTAACATGTAGCTAATAAAGCTATATCAGCGGAGAGTGACAAAGTGATTGCTAGACCACTAGAGTCCCCCTATTGGCTCAGTGCTATTACTCAGTTAGCTAAATGTTGAGTATTAGTGGATGGGAAGAAAATGAGGGAGTTAATAAAGTCTGGAAACATGGTCACACTAAAAGAATGCTTTGGCATCATAAAACATATGACAAGAGAAAAGCAGGACTCAAGTATTCATAGAGGTAAGAATGCTAAAGAAGGATTTGTAATGCTAAGAAAAGGGATCAGCTCTTCCTTCCCTCCTGTTTGCTGTTATAGCAGTACACAAGATTCAAAGTGGTTTACCCGTATGAGTTACAATATGACAGACATCCCTGATGCTAGCTGGACATAGCGAAGAAGTCCTAGAAATAAGAAAATACAGGAAAACTAAGTCAGTCAGTCTTCAGTACCAAGTGGACAGTATACAAACTTACAAATCAGGTTGGAAATTGTTATGCCAGTAGTGAAGGAATTCTTGCAAAGGGCACACAAATGCAACAGATTACATGTATAACAAGAATGTCATTGTCTATAAAGTGTTATAGCATTTGATTATACAGTTGACTGTAATACCAATTATTATATATGAAAATAAAAAAAAATTTTGACAAAAAAGAATGTCATTGTCTGGGCATTTAAAACAGATGGCAAAGTGTTAGTCTCAGTGTTAATCCTGGCTGCTAAGATTACATTTCTAGCAAATGGCAAGAACCCTTTGAGTTGATTGAGAAAATGAATGAAGGTAACTACAAAAATAAGACAGACTGCAAAAAGAAGAATAGAGCAAATACATTGCATAATGTGTTAAAATCATGGAGGAAAGCTGGAGCTTCTATAATTAGTCTGAAAACTGCGATGGATACCAAATAGTGTTATACTAGGAATGCCATCCCTGTTATTCAAGTATGTAAGATTGTATCAAAGGTCCAGAAACAAGAAGCAAAATAATTCTTACTAAGAAGTAAAGGGTTTTTTCAGCACTACCAGGTAGAACAAACATGACCCGCTGTGGTGGTGCTACAGTAGCACTGTCGCCTCACAGTAAGACGCTGTCCACAGTAAAACGGTTCGATTCTCAGCTAGAGCGTCTTCTACGTGGAGACATGCATGAATGGGTGTATCTTTGTTGAAGGTTGTGCATCAGGCCTGGCAAGCCGGTACGTAAAAATCAACTGCCAATCATTAGCGGACCGGAGTTCCGCTGTGGTGACCCCTAACCAGGAAAAGCCAAAAGACACAACAACCAGGTAGAACAAACATAATTCAGTGTTATATTGAAATTGTGCCATGGTAGAAGGTAACATAAACTGTACAGGGTGCAAGAGTCCCAAAGAGAGCCAGTATGTGCGAATGTGAGAATGATTCTTAAATTGGGAGTTATTCAGGTGTTCCAAAGTGAATTGAACAGTCTCTTTGCCTTAATCCCTAAACTGGATATTTCCGTAAGACATTGCAATGACATCCATGAAATATCCATGTTTGGTGCTTATCTGATGACCTCAGTTGATGATCTTATAGAGGTGTTAGGCAAAGCAAATTTTTTTTTGCCACCATAGATTTGACTAAGGGGAACTGGCAGATCCCATTTTACCCCGAAAGCCAAAAAAAGACAACCCCAGGATTCATCAAGCTTCATGCAAGAATAGTGTTATTCTTGCACGTAGTGTTCCGTGGCCATCTAGGACAGCAGCGCACCCTGCATAATCATGACAGCATGCTGCTGACTACACTAGATGGCCATGAAACAAGAACAAGTGCAGGGGGTGTGTCTGAGCAGTGCTCACACAGTACACATGCCCCCTGCACTCTAGAATTGCCGTACAGCAATTCCACAGCAGCTAACAGTTCTGTGGTACATATAAGCTCAGCCTCGCCACAACATAACACTTAACTGTCCAGATTTTCGCAGAGTGTCCCGATTATTCCTTAATATTCTTGGCATTACACTCATACAATGTCCTCTAACACAAATTGATACATACTTGCAGCTTTCTCATTTTATAAGAGTAATGTTACGCGTTTATATTTTTTTCAATCTCCAATAAAGTTTAAGCGTAGCTGAGCGGGTTTTCATGACGTTTAGCTATGCTCAGCCTAGCTTACACATCCCTATGAGCTAAATAGAAATATACAGGCAAAATGGCATAAAGTGAAATAGTGTAGTGGCTAGAGTTTATGCTTTGCATGCAAGCATTCACAGTTTGAGCCCCAATGCAGTCTATTCATTTTTATTTGTGAAAACAGCACTAAAAGTATATTTCGTTATCAATAGGTAGTGAGTAATATATATCTGTAAACCAGTGTAGTGTAGCTGGTCCAAATGTGAGGTGTCAGTGTAGTACAGATGTGAAACCCCATATAAATGCAAGTGCCCCATACAGTATAGCTACAAAAGAATGTAATGTAATGAAAGCACATATGGGGATGTTATGGAAGGTAGACATACATATCATAATATGTCATTTATGAGGAATCAACCCCGCAATGCTGATAGTCTGTAAAAGGAAAGCTGAACAATGCTAACTTATGCTCAGCTATGCTTAGCCAATATAAGCACTGCTGAAACATAACTTCTAAGCAATAATTAGCATAGCCAAGTGTATTTGTGCACTGGTAAGCAGTTCTTAGCATCTACCCCTTTAGGCAATGCTTATCTGTGCTGAGCGGGTCTGCCCATCGCTTATCTTAGCTCAGCATATTCAAAACTGTCCAATCATGGCAAAGGATGGGAAATCAGCTCATAACCAGTTGTAGCTCCCCACTGTAGGCACTATGGCTGGTGTTGGTGAAGGTGTGCGCTTTCGGGCACAGTGCTGGGGCATTCAGGAGTACAGAGTCATGGTTAGATTCCTTGTAGAAAACCATGACATGAGACTGCTGTCTCTTGGACTGGTGAGCAGGTCTGGCACCACTTTGCCAACTTGAAGCAGAGGAAGAGGGAGCTCTTGGACCAGTGGGTCCAAGATGCCTGAGTGAGGAATGCTCCAGGCATGTGTAAGTATCAGTCCCAATAAGTGTTTTCCAAAGTCCAGCCTGTGTATGTGATGGATAGGTATGCATAAATGTTTTTTTCTTATCTCCTGTACAGCTGCAGATGAGAGGGCTGCGAACTTGGACGCCCATGCCAGTAGGCTGCTAATGCTGCATCGCGAGGCTGGTGAGTAACAATCTAGCTTGTAATATTCAGGGCAAATAAATAAAAATTAGTAGAATGTCACCTTGCAGTATTTAAAAATGGGTATGGTTTGCACTGAATAAACAAGCCAGTAGAAGAGTAATAGTGACATACAGCTTATATATCAATAAAAGTGTAAGTACTTGTCAATAAAAGTCAAAACCCCAGGCTGGTAGTGTTTACTTTGGTATGTTATGAATCAAAATGTGTACAGCTTATGCATAGCAATTATAGGTCTGAAAGCATTAAACAATCAAGGCTCATCTGACAAAGACTGTGGAGTTATAAATCAGGAGAATAACTAAATGAAATGCTGCATTCACCAAGATCTGATATCTGAATAGTAATGTTGTGTTAACCAGTGTTTTCTACACTGTGCTATACAAGACATATATGCTATGCATGAATTGCAGAATTATGTCAGATTGTACAACCAAGAGAGTATTAGACAGAAAACAGCCAAACAAAAAGCAGCAGTTTCTCAATAGCTCATTCTGATGAAACACAAACTTGTATTTTTTTTTGCACAGATAGGCATGGTTCAAATCCCGGAAGTGGTAGTAAGCTGTATGCATAATTTCACCCAGGATTTTGTGAATATGTGTAGAAATGGTCAGGTAGTGTTCATAGAAATTTCCCCCATAGGCCTGCCAGGTAAGAAAAGGTTATAAAGTAGCTATAAGAAGGCTGTAGTTATACAGTGTCCAACACCCACTGTCCAACCCCAAGACTGCAAATGACAGCAAGATGAGTACATACACCAAGTAGTTTCCCCCAAGAAATGTTCCTCAGGTGTCATGCTGTCACAGCTAGTGGTCACTGCTGCCAACAACCAGGGTGACCGATAGAATCAAGGCAGAGTATGGCAGTAGCACACACACACACACACACACACACACACACACACACACACACACACACACACACACACACACACACGCACATGCACACACACACACAAACACACAGTATGAGTGCACATATGTAAGTCTGTCTATGTGAATATGGGTAGAAACAGTCAGGAAGTGTTAACAGAAATTTTCTCCACAGGTCTGCCAGGTAAGAAAATGTATAAAGTAGCTATAGTTATATTGTGTCCAACACCCACTGTCCTACCCCAAGGCTGCAAATGACAGCAAGATGAGTACATACACCAAGTAGTCTCCCCCAAGAAATGTTCCTCAAGTGTCACACTGTCACAGCTGGTGCTCACTGCTGCCAACAACCAGGGTGACTGATAGAAATCAAGTCAGAGTATGGCAGTAGCACACACACACACACACACACACACACACACACACACACACACACACACACACACACACACATACACACACACACACACACAGACACACACACACACAGTATGAGTGCACATATGTAATCCTGACTATGTGAATATGTGTAGAAACAGTCAGGTAGTGTTAACAGAAATGTCCTCCACAGGTCTGCCAGGTAAGAAAAGATATAAAGTAGCTATAAGAAGTCTGTAGTTATACTGTGTCCAACACCCATTGTCCAACCCAAGGCCATAGGTTGTTGTAAAGTGAGGTAATACCTGTAGAGTAATAATTAGAGCAATGATCATTAAAGTTGTGAGCACTTCAAGCATATGCAGTTGTTAACTGACATCTCTCTCTCTCCCCCACCTTATCTGCACCAATAATCTAAACACCTAAATTAATGGGTATGTTTTTCACCAAACCTACTGTTGGGACCTGTGTCCTATTGTTCTACAAATATTGAAATGTTTCTCTATTAATGTTCCCTGTTCAAATACTATCATTGGTGGACTGTTGCTATCAATGTAACCTGGATGCCATTATAATGCCCACTGTGGTTCCATATATGCATGTGTTCTGTTTGCTATGCAACTGTTCCAAATCTGCTGTTTTGGGTTAAAGGGAATACCTATGCATGCTGTTATAACTAATCCTGGAATGTGTTATTTCATGGCTAACCAACATATGTTGTAAAACTGCAACACCATAGCACGTCTGGGAAGGCTGATCTCAGCGGATCCACCTTTCCTGCCTCAACTGGCCGTGGCACCTGGCCCCAGTATGTCTGGGACCCAACCCAGGACCTCCTCGTTCACTGGTCCTTCACCACATTTGGGTGGAACCACCTCAGGTGATGGGGCTCATCCCCCCCCAGGCATGGGTGCAGACAGGATCCTGTCACCCAAAGCCAGGTCCAGGGATTGGTGTGTACTGAGCTTCAAAAGGAGTTCAGAGATCTGCTACACCAGCTTGAGGGCCACATGGTGCATTTAGAGGGTCAGCCTGCCCCTCCTGTTCAGCCTCCAGCACAGCCCCCTTCACAGCAGTGGTGACTGCCCATGGGTGGGGACCTCAGTCCCACTGTATCCATTTTGGGGATTGTGGGTGTCCGATTACCAACCACCCCTCCTCATCAAAGGGTGTTTACCCCCCACATGTGTCATATACCACCCCTGTCTGCTGTCTTGTCTGTCTTCCTACCCAACCTACCTCCCCAAATATACCTACTATCCTCCCCCAACATCCCACTCTCACCTTAAAAAAAAAGAGCAATCTGTTCCCACAAAAAAATCTTGTCCATACATAGCTGTCCATTTTGCACACGTGTCCACTGGGCACATGATCTGGTCTAATTGGCTTCCCAATACATTATTGTTGTCCTCACCCTTCTCTCAGGGGTTTGTGTCCAAATGTACCTCCAAATTCTGTATATATACACAGCTGTTGCTATAGAAGACATGGACAGCTATGGACTTTCCCTACACCTTTCCTGCACATCCCTAGCTATCTTTCATATTGTTTTTTTCCCCTCTGTGTGCCCCCTTTTTTCACCACTTTCCTATCACCCCTTTTTTTATTTTCTTTTAAAGAAAATAGTGTGGGGGTAAGTGCGTGTAAGCAGTAGTAAGCAGGAGTAAGTGTGTTTGTGCGGTCCTAAGCAAAGCTAACTCAAATGATGAAGCACTTTTAGGGCTAACTATGTGTAAGCATAATTAACCGTAAGTTAGCATTGCTTACCGGTGTGCAAACCTGCTTTCAACTGCTTAAAAGTGGCTTAATCACTCTGTATCCAACAGCCCTTGTTCTGCCCAACAACAATATAATCAGCCTTTGTAAGTCTTGAACACAGGAACCTGCCCACCATAGCCACAGCAATTTACCATGAAGCCATCTGAACTATAGAATTATCTGATGCTTTTTCAAACATATCATTCAGCAGAGTCATTCAACAGTAGGGAAAAGATTCTGTAAAATTAGTCAAGTTTTGTATATATATATATATATATATATATATATATATATATATATATAATATAAATGTATATATGGATGGAGATGTATATATATATATATATATATATATATATATATATATATATATATATATTGAAAAATAAATACCTAATATATCTAGAGATATACATATAAAATATATACATATATACATATAGATACATAGAGAAAAGTCAATAAATACATACGTATATAGAAATATATCTATATATACCTAATATATATATATACATATATATATATATATATATATATATATATATATATATATATATATATATATATATATATATATATATATATATATATATATATAGTTCCACTTGAAAACATCAAAAACCCATAACATCTAAATTCATAACATCTAAACCACAACATCTAAAACCCAAAACATCTAAAACTCATAACATCGAATCTCAAAACATTGAAAACTACAAAGCAACTATAAATAACATCCCACAGATGTTTTACTACGTTTATACAGGGGGGGCAAGCCCCTCCAGCACCCTCCATGTGGGGGGCTCTACCCCCACACCCCCCATAAATTAAATATACCAACTCCAAGGTCACACTACAGTGGGGGAAAAAGTTAATTTCCTAACTCCACTGTAGTGCAACCTCAGAGTTGGCATATTTAATTAACGGGGGGCAGAGCCCCCCACTTGGGGGTGCAGGGGGGGCTTGCCCTCTCCATAAACATAGTACACAGTGTGTGGGATGTTATTTATAGTTGCTTTGTAGTTTTCAGTATTTTGAGATTCAATGTTATGAGTTTTAGATGTTTTGGATTTTCGATCATTTGGTCTCGCTGTTTTGAATTTAGATGTTATGAGCTTTCGATCATATGAAGTGGAACCATATATATATATATATATATATATATATATATATATATATATATATATATGTATATATATATATATATATATATATATATATATATACATATATATATATATATATATGTACATATATATATATATATATATATATATATATATATATATATATTGCAGTTGTACCTCGATCCATACCCTGAACCTCTTACTGCAACAAATCTGTCCAAAGGCTGTCAAAATGGGGGTCAATGGACCCAAACTAGGGACCTCTGTTAAATGTTGCCCTTATCTCTCTCTCTCTCCAGTAGCAAATGTTCTGCCTTGCAACAAAATAATAAGCCCTGCCCTGAACCCAGGGACCTGTAAACTACAGTCAAAGTAATGTTCCATTACACCATGTGAGCTCTCTAAAGTAGTGATGATATTTCAAACATATCAGTTAGTAGAGTCATTCAACAGTAGGGAAATGATTATGTAGAATCAGTCAGGTTTTCTATACATACATGTATATATGTGTGGAGATGCATATATGTGGACAAATCTGTGTATGTATATATATATATATATATATATATATATATATATATATATATATATATATATATATATAGGTATACATCTAAAATATATTTACATATATACATAAACATATGTATAGAAAGGTAAATAAATGCATACACACATATATATATATATATATATATATATATATATATATATATATATATATATATATATATATATATATATATATATATATATGTGTGTGTGTGTGTGTGTGTATACATAAATATAGATAAATATGCAACAGCTACAAACACATGCAGTCTGAGGGTCTTGCTGCTGAACAGTAGAATTCTAAATCTGAAAATGTACTCACTGGAAGCACTCCTTAAAATGGAGAATATTGACATTTGTGCTGTAACAGAGACCTGGTTAAAGGCAGCAGAAAGTACCCCTGCACTCTCAGCCTATAACTCATTCTACTCCTTTTGGTTGCAGAACTTGGACTGAAGCTCCAAAGGTGGTGGTATTACCATATTCATAAAGGATGCCCACACCTCCAGACTGGTAGCCCAACATAATGCATCACAGATATTGCTGGTGTAGCTAACACTGGGTAAGACAGTGATTCAGGTCGTAGCCTGCTATAGGTCCCCAGCCATGTCCCAGAACTAACATTCCATGTTCCTAATCACCCTGGAGAATATTAGTGCCCAACCTAACACTCTCATACTGGTTGACTTCCAGTACCCCACCATTAACTAGGAAAGCTACTCATGTACCAATGCACTTGCCCAACATTTCCTGGAATTCAGCAATTTCAGTGGCCTGGAACAGCTTGTTCCTACACCCACTACATGTAGCAACATCATTGACCTGTTCATTACTAACATGGACAACTGTTGCTGTACACCAATAGTTAACTCCTCCCTTGTTAGATCTGACCATAAAGTAATCATCTTTGGAAATCCACATCCCTCGAACCACCCCTGCAAAGGTAATCACCATGAAAAGCCTTTCCAAAGCTAACTTTGGCCTCCTAAAAACAGAGGTGGCTAACCTCACAGCAGCCATGCAAATGGACACTAGTTGCATGATTGCTGAATCAAACATCAATGCACTATGAACATGTACATAAATGCATGGATTCCGCCATACCCAATACAACCAAGACCCTCACCTTCAAAAAAAGGGAGCCAGTCTGGTGGTTTCCGGCCATAAAGAAACTCTACAACAGAAGGAGGAAACTGATACGAAATAAGGTGAAGTCCCAAGACTGGAGAAAACCCTTATCAGCCTCATTGAAAAGTTAAGATCCCTCATCAAATACTATAAAGCTAGCTGTGAAAACAGACTTGCAGCACATAGTAAGGACAACCACAAGGCCTCCTAGACTTATGTAAAGAATCCCCATGGCAATACCAAGATTTGCTTTGAGCTACTGAACAATGGCACCTCCTAGACTGAGCCAACAGATATTGCCAATATACTGGCCAGCAGATTCAGTGCCACCTTTACCCCTCTCTCCCCCCTCAAAGGACCAATCACAATGCCAGTACACTGCCAGGCACCCAGTATTACTGCTGTACAGTTTAAAACACCACTGTCCAAGGCCAAGAATACAGTTTCTATGAGACAGGACAATATCTCTGGCTGTGTTCTACATGAACTACAGAGTGATGTGTTCAATCACAGCCTCACCTCAGGCTTTATCCCTACCAAATTGTGCACTGTTACAGTCACACCTCTCCACAAAGGAGGAGCGACTACAGACCCTGGCAACTATTGCCCCATTAGCCTGACAAGTCTATTATGCAAAGCTCTAGAATGCATCATCATGTACCTAATAAACAGGGATATGGGAATCTCCAGTCTCAGGATCCCACACAGTTTGGTTTCTTGAAGGGTAGATCATGCCTGTTCAATCAACCTGGTCAACTTCTTTGAATCAGTCACCCGAGCTGTGGATGAAGGCAAGGTGGCTCATACAGCCTACCTTGATCTGGCCAAAGCCTTTGATAACATTCCACACTCAGGAATCATCAACTCACTAAGCTAGGCGTCAACCACTATATCACTAGGTGGATTGCAAACTGGCTCACAGACAGAACACACAGTGTGAAAATAGCTGGCTGCAAGTCAGACTGCTAAGCAGTCATAAGCGGAGTCCCACAGGGTTCTGTCCTGGGTCCTCTCCTGTTTGGTATCTATTTCTCTGACGTCCATGCCAACATGAAGGGATTCTGGCTGACAAAGTTTGCAGACAATTGCAAGTTGGGAGCTTTTATTAACTAACCAAGTGATGTTGGCATCCTACAGAAAGGCCTCATTGAGACTAATGACTGGCAACTTTGAGAAAAAAATTGACATAGATTCAAAAGACAATCATAAGGCCTTCTTCAGCTATGTCAGAAACCTGGGTGGAAACTCCCAGATATGCTCAGAATTAGTCCAAAATGATACAAAAATCACTGAACCCACAGACATTGCCAACATACTGGCAGACAGGTTCAGCGCAAACTTCACCCCCCTCTCCCCCCCAAAAGGAGAGATAACTATCCCAACAGAGTGTAGCCTCCCAGACATCTCAAATGTACAGGTGAAAGCTGCTCTCTCTAAAGCTAAAAACACAGCATCAATGGGACCGGATGGTGTCCCCAGCTGTGTGCTACATGAACTCAATGAAGAACTAAACCCGCACATAAGGCAGCTATTTAATCTTAGCCTTACCACAGGATATGTGCCCAAGGAGTGGCGTACGGCAACTGTGGTCCCACTCCACAAAGGTGGTGCCTCTACGGACCCTGGTAATTACCGCCCCATAAGCTTAACAAGCCTGGTCTGCAAAGCTATGGAGAGGATCATAATGGAACTCATAAACAAGGACATAGGGGACTTGCAGACCTTGGACCCAACCCAGTTTGGCTTTGTCAAGGGCAGATCTTGCCTTTTGAACTTGGTCGACTTCTTCGAAACAGTTACCAAGGCCATTGATGAGGGAAAGGCAGTCCATACAGCCTACCTTGACCTTGCAAAAGCTTTCGATGCAATACCCCACTCAGGTATCATAGAGAAACTTACCAGCTTAAATGTAAACCCATATGTCACAAGATGGGTTGCAAACTGGCTAAAGGACAGAACCCACAGGGTTAGAGTTGCTGGAGCCATGTCAGACTCCAAGCCGGTTACAAGTGGTGTCCCACAGGGCTCAGTCCTTGGCCCCCTATTGTTCGGCATCTACTTCTCAGAAGTACAGGCAAACATAGGAGGGCTATGGCTGACAAAGTTTGCGGATGACTGCAAAGTGGGGGACATAGTGGATAGTACATCGGACACAGACATCCTTCAGAGGGGTCTCACGGAAACTGACAGCTGGTGCCAGAGCCATGGCCTGAAGTTAAATGCAAAAAAGTGTATAGTCATACCCTTCGGGAAAAACAAGGTAACCCCAAGCTACCATATAGGTGGCAACCCACTAAGCACAGAAGAGGTTATCAGGGACCTGGGTACCCAGGTTGACAGTGGCCTCTCGTTTGACACTCACGTTGCTAAAGTGGTTCGAAAGACCTTCTACATTGCCCATCTGATCATGAAGGGATTCACATCCAGATCAAGTGAGGTCATTGTTCCCCTGTACTCTTCACTTATCAGACCAATGATCGAGTACAATGCCCCATTCGGGATGTATCTCACCCGACACCTGCAGCAATTGGAGAGACCCCAAAAGTTCCTCACCAAAAGGATAAAGGGACTCCAAAACCTGTCATATACTGCCAGACTGAAGAAACTCCAACTCTATTCAGTTGCATACCGTCTGCTCAGAGATGACCTGTGCCTGACATACAAGGCCATGACCAACCCGGAATTAATGGACATGCTCCACCTCAAAAATTCCAAATCCACCAGAACCACTAGAGCAAGTGACTTAAACCTTAGCACGGATATAAATAGGATGTGCTGGAGGGATAGATTTATCACCCAGAGACTCCCCATGCTGTGGAATAAAATCCCAGTCCATGTGAGGCAGAGCACCTCGCTGGCTCTGTTCAAGAGAAATCTTGACCGGTGGATGGGAGATCGTAGGTTTACCCCGGGAATCATCTCTGTGTCAATGCTGGACAGAGGCACAACAAACTAATGGGCACATTATTTCTAACATAAGAGGTGGCGTAAGCCACATAACTTTGGGCTAGGCTTATAAATGTCTTAGGGCAGATAGCCTAGTATAAACCTATGAACATATGAACCTATGGTGTCGGAGCCATGACCTTAAGCTCAATGTCAGAAAATGTGTTGTTATCCCATTTGGGAAAAACCCTGTTCCCATGAATTACCACATCAATGGTAGTCCCCTGAACACTGAAGGTATTACAAGAGATCTGGGTACACAGGTTGACAGGAATGTCTCTTTTGACCACCACATTGCCACTGTGGTCACAAAGTCCTTCTATGTAGCACATCTCATTACTAACACTTTTCCATCCAGGAAGGAAGTGGTCATTGTCCCCCTCTACTCTTCTTGACAGAGTGACTCAGTTTGTTTCAGCATATATATTTTGATGGATGTGAGGTATGAAAATGAAATGTATGTCATCATCTACTGACAACAATCATCATATCATCACAGTGATTTACCAGAGAAATGAGAATAATCTGTAAAACAAACCAGAAATATGAGCAATAAACGTAGACATCCTGAAACAATCCAGCCAGTTGAGAAGTATGCTCAGAACCCCTTACTGTAATGAATCTTGACCAAGGCTGACAAAGTGGTAGGTGGTAGCCATGAAAATGGAGCTGTATCTGAAGTACTGGCGTATGTAAGCTAACACAGTTGCTGCAGTAACACCCTCCTGTGTGCTCTAACATATATTTAGTGAAATTGCACCAAGTAATTGAAATAGGAAATCTGCTATGGGTAATTACACATGTATTTGCAAATATATCAGGCACTACAGGGATGTAAGAGCACTGAAAAATAGACACCATTGTGAAAGTGCAAACCCACAACGAATATCACCACAGTCAAATACCAGTAAGTCAAGTGAACAGAAGAGTATATGGACTGTGTGAACAAATACATCATTGTATGCCACTCACACATTAGCCCTACATAGACTGGCCCAATTCTCAGTGTAGTCTGAATCCTGACCATGGTACAGGACATATCTCAGTCTGCCCCTACAAACACATACAGCCAATAGACTAGCAAAAACTGGAGCAGCATGCACAGTCAGATGAAAAAGGAGCCATAACACTTACATCTACCTCCCTCCATACACAGCCCAAATAACATGTACACATGACATGTGTACACAATCATGACAGTCTGTTAGCAATGGCCAGACATACACAGGCCTCTCACATGTACAGTTCACCTCAGAATGTACAGGCTCAGGACTCATATCTATGGCCTCTTCCCTGACATGTCTGTGGGTCTACTACATCACTGCGATGGTAGCAGGAATGAAGGCAAGAAATAATGATACTAAATACGTCTGAGCCTCACTGACATCTGGACAAAACCTGACATCATTTAGAGACAGAGACACAAACACAGGAGTAGATTGGACATATTGCTGTCATAAACTGAGACAGTTGCAGATGTTACAGGGTTTGTTGTAACATCCTTTATGAGGAATATGATGTCAGTAATACCAGTAGATGTGAGTATGTACCGACTGCATTCACCAAACTCCACAACTGATTTACCATGGACACCAACTGTCTGGGTAACAGACAAAACATACCAGGCAACCATGTGGCCAATCTGTGGAGAGGTATGTCAGAGCCATCTCACTGTCAGATGTGAAGTCACTCACTAAATGCATGGCCACATAAACAGCACTGATGACATAGAATCTGTTCACTATTCTGGGGATATGTCCCTCATGTTTTTGGGCTGTCTCCAAATGTCCTGTCCTGTGAAGTATTCCCACCTACTGCCTGTGAATGTGTAGCCCACCACCTCTGTAATGTCACCCACACAGGCAAGGAAAAGGGGCAAGGCCCACATGAAGGAATGTTCCATATGTTGGAACTAGCAGCAGTGTCCAGGCCTACAGCACACTACTGTGTGAGCACCTACATAGTTATATGGGCTTAGCAATAACTGACATTTGCACATCTGCACAGAGGACAGACAGAAAGTAGATAGGCAACAGGTCATGCATTAGGATGAATGTTTTGAAGGATAGAAGTCTGAAACTGAAATGTATGCCAGTACTACATGACAGCAGTCCCAATGACATGGCCAAAAACACAGTAGTCTTCAGTTAATATAATAATACCATATTAATATCCAATAGGAGATACATAAAAATATGCAGCTCAAACACCAAAAACAAGATAGTGTAGTACTCAGAGTCCCAGCTTTGCATGCAGGGGTGCATGGTTTGAGTACTACAACAGGCAATCTAATTTTACATGG
The DNA here is from genome assembly GCF_019279795.1 of Protopterus annectens. Taxonomy (NCBI): domain Eukaryota; kingdom Metazoa; phylum Chordata; order Ceratodontiformes; family Protopteridae; genus Protopterus; species Protopterus annectens. Next base: position 644,558,288 of record NC_056739.1, read on the forward strand.
AAAAGCAGTGTTCTCTTCTTCTTCTTCCGGTTGCTCCTGTTAAGGGTCACCACAGCGGATCATCTGTTTCCATTTTTTCCTGTCCTCTGCATCTTGCTCTGTCACACCAACCACCTGCATGTCCTCTCTCACCAGATTCATGAACCTTATCTTAGGCCTTCCTCTTTTTCTGTTACCTGGCAGCTTCATCCTTAGCAACTTGTTCCCAATATACTCAGCATCCCTCCTCAGCACATGTCCAAACCAATGTACTCTTGCCTCTCTGGCTTTGTATCCAAACCTTCCAGCCTAGGCTGACCTTCTAATATACTTATTCCTAATCCTGTTCACCCTCATCACACCCAGTGCAAATCTTAACATCTTTAACTCTGCCACATCCAGCTCTGACTCCTGCCTTTTTGTCAATGCCACTGTCTCTAACCCATATAACATAGCTAGTCTCACTACCCTCTTGTAGACCTTCCCTTTCACTCATACTGGTACTCCTCTGTCACAAATCAGTCCTGACACTCTTCTCCACCCACTTCATCCTGCCTGTACTCTCCTCTTCACCTCTCTTCCACATTCACCATTACTCGGAACAGTTGATCCCAAGTATTTAAACTCATCCACCTTTGCCACCTCTACTCCCTGCATCATCACCATTCGTCTAGCCTCCCTCTCACTCACACACATATATTCTGTCTTAGTCCTGCTGACCTTCATTCCTCTTCTCTCTGGAGCATATCTCCACCTATCCAGGGTCTCCTCCACCTGTTCCCTACTGTCACTACAGATCACAATGTTGTCTGCAAACATCACAGTCCATGGGGACTCCTGTCTGATCTCGTCTGTCAACCTGTCCATCACCACTGCAAATAAGAAAGGGCTCAGAGATGATCCTTGATGTAACCCCACCTCCACCTTAAATGCATCCATCACTCCCACCGCAGACCTCACCAATGTCACACTACCCTCGTCCATATCCAGTACCACTCTTACATACTTCTCTGACACTCCCGACTTCCTCATACAATACCACAACTCCTTTCTAGGCACCCTGTCGTATGCTTTCTCTAAGTCCACAAAGACACAATGCAACTCCTTCTGACCTTCTCTGTACTTCTCCATCAATAATGTCAGAGCAAACATTGCATCTGTAGTGCCCTTTCCTGGCATGAAACCATACTGCTGATCACTAATCATCACCTCCCTTCTTAACCTAACTTCCACTACTCTTTCCCATAACTTCATGCTGTGACTGATCAATTTAATCTAATCAATTTAATGGAAAAGCAATGTTAAAAGTACTAATTTAATAATACAATATGTGTTAAATTATTTTTGTCAACCAGTGCATTGTAGCTGGCGTAACATGGAAGTGTGAATGCATATAACATGTGATACTACCCATGTATAAAAAAAAAAAAAAAAAAAAAAAGTGATACTACCTATGTATACCCAAGTGTCCCATACAGTATATTCCCACCCCTTTCTACTGTAATGACAACATATAGAAGCATGTTATGTACAGGAAATTAAATACACTTATTAAATGATGTCATTACTCTGCTATTTTATCAGACTGGAATATTAGCAATGGTTACCAGGGCTGAGCTATGCTTAGCAGGTTTAAGCATTGCTTAACGTGAATGCTAAGCAGATTTGCTCACTTGGAAGTGTCTCTAAGCGAAGCCTAAATGGTGTAAGCGTCTATTTGTTTAACCATACGTTAGCACCGCCTACCATCACGCAAACCTGCACAAACCCACTTAAAACTGCTCAAAACTGCCTTAATCACTCTGTATCCAACAGTCCTTTTTCTGTCTAGCAATAAAATAAGCAGCCCTTAAACCCAGGATCCTGTACACTAGAGCAACAGCAATGTACCACTAAGCCATCTGAGTTCTAGGTCTTTTACATGTTTTTTCAAACATACCATGCATTACAGCCAGTTTACAATAGGAAAGAAACACTGTGAAATCAGGAAGGATTGGTATCTACAAATATATATATATATATATATATATATATATATATATATATATATATGTAAAGAAACATATAAATATATATAGAGAGAGATAGACATGTATGGAGATACATATATATATATATATATATATATATATATGTATAGCAATATGCAGATATAGTACCAATAAATATTGAGGTGTGTGTAGATATGTGTATATATATATATATATATATATATATATATATATATATATATATATTTATTTTTATTTTATTTATTTTACATTTGTTGACCGGGATAGTCTGACTGGATGCATGTCCATTTTCAGTGGAGGCCCGGGGAGAAAAGCTCCAAGGGTAAGCAGATACAGCATTACATAATACCAGCATTACATATTACAAACAGACTATTTACAGAGATAACATAAGTAAGCAAGTTAAACAAGTTCCACAGGTTACAGTTAATCCTGAGCACAAGTCAGGATTAAATTAAATTACACAATAAACTGGTTAACAGATTTTTACACATTCTAGAGCGAGCTAGCCAGGCTTGATACATTGGCATAGCCAGTTATGTGACAAATGTTGTTTGAGTCTAGTTTTAAATTGACCTAAGGTGGAAAGTAAGGTAATATCAGCTGGAAGAGAGTTCCAGGATCTACTTACAGAGTTTGCAAAAAGAGAATCACCGGCTCTGTTATTAATTTTGCTAGTCTGAATTAGTAGTTTGTTAGAGGATCGAAGCGGTCTAGGATTGTTATAGGGGGTGATAATATTTTTAAGTGCAGGAGTATTGTCCAAATTATAGAGGATTTTATAGGCCATAATCAGTTGGTTATACTGGATTAGGCTGGGTAGTTCAAGCCACCCAATCTGATTTAGATTGATGCAATGATGTGTCCTAAAAGGCAGCCCAGTGGCAAATCTGGCAATGTGGTTGTAGCAAATTGAGAGTTTGTTAAGGACAGTCTTGTTTAAATTTGAGAGTAGAGGGGATGCATACAGAAGGGTTGAAAGAAGGTGAGAGTGAGCTATGGCAATTTTAGCTGGAGGGGTTAGGAAGGCTTTTATTCTGTAAAGTGACCCTAGTTTTTTATTGATGGTCTTGATAGTTTGGTTAACATGTAGGTCAAATTTTAGATTATTGTCCATGATGACACCTAATAGTTTTGTAGATGGGTCAGGAGAGATTATTGTGCCAGCATTTGATTTTATGGTAAAGGTGAAAGCGGTAGACCTATGTGTTGGTGAAAATAACAGCATTTTAGTTTTTTTGGGATGTAGGATCAGATGATGTTCAGAAAGCCAGTTTTCTATGGTATTAAAGATGGTCTGGGTAGCTGACCATAACTCTACTGGAGATGTGGCTGAGCAAATCAGAGTAGAGCCATCAGCATATTGGATACAGCTGACTTTTGGGATGACAGTATAAAGGTCATTAATGAAGATGGAGAACAGCAAGAGCCCTATTATAGAGCCTTGTGGTACTCCAAGGCTGTTAGGTAGAAGGTTAGAGTTTGTTCTGCCAGAGGACAGCCTGCTGTCAACCATTCAGGTAGGATTTAAACCATTGGAGGGCTCCAGTATCAAGACAGAATGTTTGCAGGGTGTGGATTAAAAGTTGGTGATCAACCATCTCAAATGCCTTGGAAAGATCCAAAATGAGGGCTGAGGATATATAATTATTGTTGCGATTATGGGGTATGGTGTTAGTAAAGGCTAGGAGGGCTGAAGTAGTGCTGTGATGAGGACGGAAGCCATGCTGAGTGTCTGCCATAAGGCGATTTTGGATTAGGTGGTGCATGAGTTGTCTATGAATACATTTTTCCATAATCTTTGCAAGTGGAGATAGTATAGCGATTGGCCTATAATTGGAGAATTCAGTAGAGCTGCCTCCTTTGTGAAGTGGGATTACATAGGATATTTTCCAGATGGTGGGAATTTTAGCTTCTACTATGGTTCGATTGATTAGTATTGAGACGGGGTAAACAATAGCATCAGCTGATTTTTGTAGGTACTCAGCAGGGAGTTGATCAGCAGAAAGTGTAGTGGGTTTTAATTTTTTGATCAAGGTACAGATAAGTGAAGTGGCGACTGGTTGGAAGCTGAACGCGAGTAGGTTTCTAGGGGTGCTACTTTCAGGACCAGGGGAGCTAGGAGGTAGTTGGCTAGCTAGGGCTTGAATTGTCTCAGTAAAGAATTGGTTAAAACTATCAGAAACATCTTCAGGGGTTTTATCAATAGTAGTAGTAGGGATTGGGTTTGAAGTTTGTCCAGGATGTAGTAGATTATTTAAACCTGCCCAAAACTGCTGAGGGTTATTTTGATTTACTGTCTGTAAATTACAGTAGCATTGTTTTTTGTCTTGTAAAATTGATTTTTTGGTTTCGTTCCTGGATTGCCTGTATTTAATGTGATCTTGAGGGTCTTTAGAAGAACACCATAAAGCCCATACTTTGATTCTAAGGGTAATTTTGAGTTTAGACTCTATAGAAAGCCATGGTGCAGTTTTTGCCTTGGTTCTCTTTGAACGAACAGGTGCATGCAAATCAAGGATCTCAAGGAATTTGTTGTTAAAGTATGCTACTGCTTCCTCTAAGGGGAGGTGTTTTAGAATAGACCAATTACATGAGTTTAGTTCTTGTTGGAATTTGGCAGGGTCAAAGTTTTTATTGTTTCTAACCTTTCTGAGTAAGGGTTGTTGGGAATTAATGGTTTTGTGCTTAATTACATATGTGAGAAGGTGACCGCTTAGGCCATTATGGAGGGTACCAGAGGTGTACAGTTGGGGGTGACTGTTTATGAGTACCCAGTCAAGTATACTTTCTTTTGGTTGGGTTTACCTATCCTGGTAGGGGTGGATATGATTTGTGTAAATGCATGCAGGTTAATATGGGTGGTTGTGGATTCTGAGGAACAGGTGCCCCAGTCTATGTTAAAGTCTCCAAGTAGTAGGGTTTCTTGGGGGTAGTGACATGATAGCCAGTGCAGGATATCTTCAAATGTAGATATATTGTTACCTGGGGGAATGTACATACAGATGATATTAATGCATTTATTTTTATTAAGTTGCAATTTGGTGGCAAGAATCTCTGAGTTATTAATCTGAGGAGGTTGTATTACATCTATGGTGACATTCAACTCAGATTTATAGAGCACAGCTACCCCATCCCACCCCTTCCTCGAAGCATGATCCAGCCTGTGTATGTTGTACCAAGGTGGTAACACTTCATTGTCTTTAGTGTTAGGTTTTAACCAGGTTTCAGATAAACAGAATATCTCAGGGGAGTGGACATCCAGAAGTGCATGCAATTCATGTACCTTGTTATTAATGCTTCTAATATTGAGATGACAGACTAGGAGAGAGTTAGTTGGTCTATTAATTGTAGGTTTGTAGCTTAGATTGCAAGTAGAGGGGGGTATGTGTATCTAAAGTGAGTGGGCCAGGGTTGGGGTGAATATCACCACCAAGTATTAGGTTGAGTCTATACTTGGTGATGAACTTCATGAATTTGTTTATTAGTTTGTGGTAGTGTTTGGATCTAGAGCTAATGTGCCTGGGGTTGAGGTGTTGATAGACTGAACAAGATGTTGGATAGGATCTGGTACTGTAAGTATGGTTGAAGGTGGAAGGGTTTACAGCTGGGGTGATAGTATGACATTTTGGGACCTGAAATCCCATGAGAATCTGGTTTTCATACAAGGTAAGGAGGTATGGTGTGAACAAGAGGGGTAGTAAAGAGGAGTATATCATTATCTGTGATTCAGCTAGTGAGTTAAGGAACTGTTTTACCTGGTGATGCAACACCAGAAGATAGAATGGTGAGGTCAAGGTACTGGAAGGGGGATGGTAGAATGCCAGATGATAGCTAATAGGTGCTATTAAAATGTAGGTAGTAGAATGGGGGTGGGTGGAATTATCCCAGATGAAAGCAGATAGGATCTAAAAAGTGGGAGAGTATATATATGGGATCACTACGGAATACTGAAATTCCACAATCCCGAGACTCTGAATCCCGAGGACCAGAATGTTGAGATTGCAGAATCTCGAAAGTAGTGAATGGGGATTTCCGTACATGCAGAACAGGAACTTTGCCATTTACTCCACTGTGGTGAGATCTCGGAGTTGGTATATTTAAGTTGCAAGGGGTGTGGGGGGTGCATGGGGGCTTGCCCCCTGCATACATGTTACAATAGTTTGTTGTATGTTTTACTTTTTTTTTTTTTTTTAATGTTCGAGATTCTGCAATATCGAGATTCTGGTCCTTGGGATTCAGAGTCTCGGTATTGTAGAATTTTGGTATGTATGAAAATATATACATATATATATATATATATATATATATATATATATATATATATATACATATATATATTTCAAAATGTCCATACAAACATAATGCTGCTGATAGACCACCCATACCTGGGGCAGCATGCACAGTTGGATACAAAAGGACCCATGACACTCACCCACAGTCCAAATAATAAGTGAACAGTACGCTGATACAAAAACATGATAGGTCATACACAATTGCCAGACATACAACGACCTCTTAGCAAATCAGCTAACATGACTGAAGATAATAAAGAGAAAAATAACCATCTAGTATTTCCCACAAGTTTATTGTACTCTGATTTCTTAGCCAAAGCCTTCAAAGAGTAAAACATTACAAAAATACTTGCCTTACATACAAGACGCAATTAACACTTAATTACATTTAAATACACAGGGATGAAGTATCACATTTAAAAATATAAATTGATTCTGTACATAACAATTGTACTTTTATGAATGTTTAATCAAAATGAGAAACAGACTATTTCCAAAACAGTACCTTGTAACCCACTACTGTCCCCATGGTGAAATTAATTCAAATCTACAGCTATAAAACTGTCTTCTTTCTTATCAGTAATATGTCTCACATATTCTAGCAGCCTAGCTTTAAAACATTTGTTACTCTCCCCCACAAAAAATATGTTACAATGGCATCTAAGAGTATTCTCTATATACCAACCTCTTGAATGTACAGACTTCCACATGTTGTCCAGCTTTTCCCCAGAAAGCATGTTGGACAATGTGTCATGGTCTGATGACACCAAGTTTGAACCTTTGGGCCACAATTCCAAGAAGTATGTTTGGCTCAACACAACACTTTGCATCACCATAAGAACACCATCCCCCTGGTGAAACATGGTGGTGGCAGTATCATGCTGTGGGGTTGCTTTTCAAAAGCAGGAACTGGGCCTCTACTAAAGATGGAGGGAATTATGAACAGTTGCAAATACCAACCAGTTTTGTTCCCAAACCATCAGTCATCTGCTAGAAAGGTGAAGATGAAGAGGGATTTTGTCTGTCAACATGACTATGACCCCAAGCATACATCCAATTTGACAAAAGAATGGCTTCACCAGATGGAAATTACAGTTTGGGAATATGCTAGCCAGACCTACATCCAATAGAAACTCTGTGGGCTGCCCTGAATAGGACTGTACACAAGATATGCCATCAGTAACTGACATATTTGTAGCACTGTTGCAAGGAAGACTGGGGAACTATTACCAAGTAAAGATGTGCCATGATGATAGACTCCGACCTAAGATGACTGAATGCTGTCATTATCTCAACAGGTGCTTCAACAAAGTATCTGTTTAAGGGTGTGCACACACATGAAACCAGCTTATTGTCCTGATTTCAATTTTCATATGTTTTCCCACAATATATTTTAATGTTTTCAATGGCATTGTACAGGCTATAGGCCACATTAAAGTTGGGAATTTTGTTGAAATTAAATATTGTGGTGTCAAGTTACAATAGCACAAAGACCAGGCATTGTAACAGGGGTGTGTACACTTATATATCCACTGTAACTGTATGGACTCAGCAATACCTGACCTGTAATAGCCGCCTCCACCAAGGTAGACTAATCCTCTTTGGCTGACAGCAGCAATACACAAACCACATTATAGGTTCCTATATTGCTGTACAGGGCCACATAGGTGCAGACAACAACTTGGAAGTATGTCCACCTCTATCTGAACAAGCATGTAAGGTCACAGGTGATTCCATGTAAGGCTAACTATGAGTACAAATCACAAAGATCCACACTGCCAAAGCCAGTCACAAGGGTGTCTCCACATATGTTGCCAGTCCCAGAGGCAGCAACACAATTCACCATGTACTGGTGTTAAATCACACTCATACACAAATGCCATGGTTATAGGCAAACTGCATCAGACAGGTTAGATGTGAACATCATCCCCCTGTCCCCCCATCCCTATAGGGAGATATGCACATCAACTGCACCCCTCCCTTCATCAGTGGTGAGCAGGTATATATTGCCTACTGAAAGGCAACAACAGCAAGTTTCCATAGGGCTTGGTAACATTTCTGTCTGCATCCTGCATGAACTCAGGCAAGTGCTCACAGTTCCATCACACACCTTATTCAAACACAGCCTTGGCAAAATCTACACCTCATCCAAATGGAAGATGGCCACTGTCATCCCTCTACACAGAAATGGCTGGTGAATAGAGGTTTATGCAATTAACTGTCCAACATTGGGGGGAATATGACACATCAGGGCCAGGAGTGTAATGCAAGCTAATATTGTGCTGATATATTACGTGGGTATGGTGTATTTGTGAGTGCTGGCATGAAATATCCACTGTCAATGTGCAATTTCTGTCCATACTGTTGACAACTGCATAAGGTGCTATGATGTATTTCACTATTTATGTCTTCCAGGCAGGATGCATCATGTGAGGAATCCACCCCACAGCACAGCAGAAACCTCTGAGATTTATGAGTTTATAATACAGCACTACAATGTGATGTTTGGCTGTAGTCAGGAACATCTGCGGGAGAGGATTGCCCTGTGGAATGACCTAGTACACAGGGTAAACAATGTCGGCCTGCACACAAGAATGTATGAGCAGGTCCAGCATCGTGCTACTGACCTCCTACGTGATGCCCAGTGAAGGGCTGCTGCCATAGTCAGGGAAGCAACAGCCACAGGTGGGGGCCCACTCACGCAGGCCCCACTGACAGCACAAGAACAGCTCTTTGCCAATCTTGGGGCACCCACCCCAAGAACACAAGATCTCCATGGATCCAGCATCATGGATGTGGGTGCCCCTGACACAGTGGACAAGGAGCATGCAGGTAAGGCCCTATTGCACATTACTAGAGTACTTTAGCATACATAACTTGTATCGGTAGAGGATCTACATGCATATGTCAGATAAGATAGCAGTTGTGGACGGGGTTTGGTAATGCACATAAGTGCACATCTATGTTGATGGGCAGCATATTTTGTACTATTGGGGTTGTATTGTTAATGTGCAGAAATGCTGCTTCCTCCCTGTGCCAAGGCCACATGTTAACAGTACCTCTCTCCCACACCTATTTAGCTCCCTCTGGTCTACTGGAACAGCAACCTGTAGCTGGTGAATATATAATTGTTTTGTTGTGCTTTGCTAATGCACACCTAGCCATAATGCTTGATGTCCATGTTTACTTGTGGTTGTGTTAACTGCAGTGAATCACAGTGGTCACCATGGGGGCCTATCTGAGGGGTAATGTAGCATTCCTGCAGCATACCTCACAACCTGTCAGTGCAAGACATCTGGACAAACACCAACAAACTGGGGGGATAAATGGGCTACAGTAGGGACATGAATGGAACATTAATTCTATACAGTGGATACCACAGTGTACACACCACTGTCAAAATGCCAAGTGTTTCTGATATATACAATGAGAGACCACAATATTACATTCCACACCTTTTACAACCTGTAATGTGACCGTAATATGAACAATTAACTTGTAAAACCAAACAATATGTTAGGCCACCAAATATGGAGTATACAAACCTTACAATATGATGGATGCATATGTGTGCACACCCTCCAAATAACATATTGTGGGAGCAGCTTGTGGTGTATTGACAGCATTCACTCTGCTTGGGTACACACCTCCTATCAGGTACAGGGACTCAATGTAACAACGAATAACGGTCCACTGTCAGAGTGGTGTATTCATGACATTTGCTTAGTTGCCTGTACCAGAAGCAGACATGGCTTGCACACATATTAAAAAGCACCATAGAGATCTCATATTTGAAAGGTATCAGTCAGGAGTAGGGTACACCAAAATTACCACAGCATTGCACATACCATGGAAAACAGTGGAGACAGTCATTAAAAGGTGGATTAAATATGTGACAACAGTGTGGTTGAAAAGAACCAGATGTCCTTCCAAAACAGATGACAAGACATGTTGAGAACTGGTCAGAGAGGTTGCCAGGAGACATGCAGCAATACTGAGGGACTTGCAGGACTCTCTGGCAAGTACTATTTCTGTAGTACATGTGGCAACATTCGACAGGATTCTGCATAGGTCTGGCCTATGGGGAGGTGTCAGTAGATAGAAGAATTTGCCCACACCAAACACCATCCAGGGCTGTGTACAGACAGCAAAACATAACATCAAGTCTCCTAAAGGCATGTGCTGCAATGTGTAATGGTGTCATGAGACCAAGGTTCAAACTTACAGACAGTATTCCTAAAGCTACGTGTGGTGCACAAGCAACACCTCACTTCACCTGAGGGCCGCCATCCACACGTTGAAGCTTGATGGTGGCAGTGTTCAGTATTAGGGTTGCTGTTCATTAGCTGGAACTAGGCCTGTAGACATGATGGAGGGTTCATAGGTTCATAGCCTAGGCACTAGGATATTGGCCCTAGGGTCTATATAAGCCTAGCCAAACGGTACGCTGGCTTTTGCCACCCAAGAAAATTATTTTCCTGTGCCCCTGTGAAGCAGAGCCACAGAAGTGATCCCTGGGGTGAATTTCCTATCTCCCATCCAATCATCAAGATTTTTCTTGAAGAGTGCTAATGAGGAGCTTTGTTTGATATAGATAGGTAGTTTGTTCCAGAGTATGGGAAATCTCTGGGACAGGAATCTATACCTCCAGCATGTTCTGTTTATTGTGGTGTACAAGGTTTAGGTCCCTAGAGCATGTAGCTCAGAGGGATTGGGATTTCTTTACGTGGAGCATGTCCAACAGCTCTGGGTTTGACATAGCTTTGTACGTTAGGCATATACCGCCCCTGAGTAGGTGATATGTGACAGAGTAAAGCTGGAGTTTATTAAGACAGTCCGCATAGGGCATCTGTTTGAGGCCGGTAATCCTCTTTGTGAGGTATTTCTGTGGCCTTTCCAGTGGTTGTAGATGTCTTGTGAGGTACATACCAAAAGGGGCATTGTACTCTATAATGGATCTAATGAGTGATGAGTAGAGGGGAACAATGACCTCTTTTTTCCTGGATGAGAAACCTTTTGTGATGAGGTGTGCCACATAGAAGGATTTCCTGACTACTATGGTGATATGATTATTAAAGGAGAGACTACTGTCCACCTGTGTCCCAAGGTCTTTTATCACACTTTTGGTGTTAAATAGACTACCACCTATGTGGTAGTTCATGGGTACAGAGATTTTACCAAAAGGGATGACAATGCACTTTCTGGCATTGATCTTGAGGCCATGGCTTTGACACCAGGCATCTGTCTCAGTGAGGCCCTTTTGTAGGATGTCCACATCGTTAGGAGTTTTGATTATGGCTCCTAGTTTGCAGTCAGCTGCGAACTTTGTTAGCCAAAGATCTTCTGTGTTAGCCTGTATGTCAGAGAAGTAAATACCAAACAGGAGAGGACCTAGGACTGAACCCTGTGGTATTTCACTTGTCACTGGTCTGAAGTTGGATTTAGAGTCTGCTACTTTCACAGTGCGGGTTCTGTCAGTGAGCCAGTTGGCAACCCATCTTGTGACATAGGGATTTATACCTAGTTTAGTGAGTTTATCTATAATTCCAGAGTGGGGGATGATGTTGAAAGCCTTGGCAAGATCTAGATAGGCTGTGTGAACCACCTTACCCTCATCTATGGCTTTGGTAACCGCTTCAAAGTAGTCTATCAGATTTAGGAGACATGATCTGCCTGTTACAAACCCGAACTGGGTAGGGTCCAGAGTTTGGAGATTACCAATGTCATTGTTTATAAGTTCCATGATGATACATTCCATATCCTTGCAGACAAGGCTTGTCAGTCTAATGGGGCAGTAGTTCCCGGGGTCTGTGGTGGTTCCCCCTTTGTGGAGTGGGATAACCATTGCTGTGCACCATTCAGTGGACACAAAGCCTGAGGTGAGGCTATGATTGAACATGGTACTTAGGTGGGGTGCCAGTTCATTTTGTAGTTCATGTAAGAACTGTTACAAACCCGAACTGGGTAAGGTCCAGAGTTTGGAGATTACCAATGTCATTGTTTATAAGTTCCATAATGATATGTTCCATATCCTTGCAGACAAGGCTTGTCAGTCTAATGGGGCAGTAGTTCCCGGGGTCTGTGGTGGTTCCCCCTTTGTGGAGTGGGATAACCATTGCTGTGCACCATTCAGTGGACACAAAGCCTGAGGTGAGGCTATGATTGAACATGGTACTTAGGTGGGGTGCCAGTTCATTCTGTAGTTCATGTAAGAACGCAGCCTGGGATGTTGTCAGGTCCCATGGATGCTGTGTTCTTGGCTTTGGAGAGGGTGGCTTTTACCTGTACAGCCGTGATTACAGAAACGTTGCATTCTTCCGGTATAGAGATGGACCCTTTAGGGGATGAGAGAGGGGTAAAGTTAGCACTGAACTTATCTGCCAGGATGTTGGCAATATCAGTTGGTTATGTATATTTAGTGCCATTGTGCTGTAACTCAGAGCAGATCTGTGTGTTGCCATTGAGATTCTTGACATAGCTATAGAATGCTTTGTGGTTGTCTTTAGAATCAGTGGCGATTTTGTTTTCGCAACTAGCTTTGGAGGATTTTATGAGGGATCTCAGCTTCTTACTGAGGCTGACCACAGAGTTGCTCCAGTCATGGGATTTTACTCTTTTTTTGCACCAGTTTCTTTCTTCTGTTGTAGAGTTTGTTTATAGCAGAGGACCACCAGATTGGCTTCCTTTTTTTGGAGGATAGCATCTTGGTTCTGTTAGGGATTGCATGATCCATGCACTTGTGTAAGTGCTTATAAAGTGCAACTGTATAGGATTCTGCAGTCGTACCTGTATTGTCCATCAGCATGGGTGTCATGAAGTTTGCCACTTCTGTCTTAAGAAGTGTGATGTTGGCTTTGGAGACATTTTTTATGGTGGTTTCCCTAATGGGGGTGGGGGTAGGATGTGGATGTCTAGGGTGATTTGCTTGTGGTTGGATCTGACCAACAAGGAATTGACCTATGGTGTGGAACAGCGGTTGCCCATGTTGGTAATGACCAGATCTAGGATATTGCTGCCCCTGGTGGGGGTGTGGATAAGTTGATCCAAGGTGTTGGAATTTATGAATTCCAGAAAACGTTGAGCACAGAAGTTGGTACATGAGTAGTTTTCCCAGGGTCTATATTAGAAAACCGAACTTTCAAAATTTTGAGTGTTCTAATATCGAACCCTATTAATCAAAAATTTAAAACATCAAACATACAGAACAGCTATTTTTTTCCTAGGGAAAAAATTTGCTGTTCCAAAACACATACGCAAAACACAAGCACACCAAACAAACAGCAATCCACACACATACACATAAACTCTTACACCTAACCCTACACTAAACTATACATACACCACTAACTATCCACTTACCTTAACCCAAACCTTAACCCTAAGGTCCGTCACTATCACACAGTCACCTCACCCGCGCCCTAACCCTAACTCACCTACCCCGTCCTAACCCTCACGTCCACACAATCGCACACTTACCTGAACCCAACCCGTAACTTTCCACCACAGCGCTGAAAATATTGAAGCAACAGAAACAGACAACTGAATTCTTTCCCTAGGAAAAAATTTGGTTTTCTGTTTCTTTGATATTTTCAGCGTTCGGTGAAAATGGGTCGATATTAGAACACTCGAAAATTTGAAAGTTCGGTGTTCTAATATAGACCCGTTTTCCCAATTAATGGTGGGGTAGTTGAAATTACCCATTATTAGGGTGTTAGGTTGTACCCTAATATTTTCTAGTTACAAATAACATTCACGTGTGTGCAAAAGCCGTCAAGCATCTGCAATACGGCCGAGGATGAAGAGGGGTTTCAGCTTCCATCACAACAATGAACCAAAGCATACATCCAAAGCTAGCTAAGAATGGCTCTATCTGAACACAATCAAGGTTACGAATTGGGCCAGACAAAGCCCAGACACAACACCAATAGTAAACCCCCAGTGTGACCTCCAAGGGCTGTGCACATGAGCTGGCCTTGCAATCTGATAGAGTTGGAGAACCTTTGTAGGGAAGACTGTCCAAATAAAGCCAAGGCAAGATGTGCCATGTTAATATACTCATTCCCAGTAAGAGCAACTGCTGTAATGTAATTAACAGGTGCTTCACCCAAGCATTGGTTTAAGGGTGTTCATAGCTATGCAACTGCAATATTGTTTGCATCTCATTCAGTATCTTCACAACTAACACATTTGTCTGTTTCTTGATTGGATTGCACAGGTCATATGTCACATATAAGGTGTGTAATATTTTCAAATGCAGTAATGTGGTCTCATTTTATATCATAAAAGAGTCTGGTGTGTAAGCTTATTATATCCATGTTACGCTAAGAAGGTAATTGGTGTAACCGGATGTGATTGCACATACATTCACTGCTGCTGATGAGATGTGCAAATCAAATGTATGTCATTAATTGGTGATATCAGTCCTCATATCATCCCTTATGTGTCAGACAAACACATAGGGGTTGTGAGGAACAGAGCAAACATAAGTGCCAGACATCTACACATTCAGCAATGATTTGTACACTTTTGAGGTGTGGTCTACAATAGATGCCAGTGTGCTATACAGGTGCACGGCAATAATGTGTACATGGGTGCAGTGTGTGTTAGGGGAAGGGACATCACCTACTAACAACTCATGCATCACAGAGATGTAGATTGTTAGTAACAAGGTTTTAAAATGACTGCAACGCATGATGTTGAGAGCCATGTGTCATGCATATCAACTGTTGGGTAATGTGAGGAATGTGTAATATCTTTGTGCCACCTCACCTGTAACTGTGTGTGTGTGTGTGTGTGTGTGTGTGTGTGTGTGTGTGTGTGTGTGTGTGTGTGTGTGTGTGTGTGCATGTGTGTGCGTGTGTGTGTGTGTGTGTGAGTGTAAGTAACTCATATTATACAGGTATTAAATTAGAGATATTGTCTTCCCCTCACAGGTTGCAATGGGGGTCAGGGTCCCTCCCGCGTGGAAACTGATGTCAGTGTCTCTGCAGACTCTGACAATGAAGATAGGCATAGTGAGAAAAGGCGGGGTTGTCAGGGGCTGAATCTGTGCCATTGGTTGGCATCCCACTTTTGTCCACCCCATCACCGCACACAGTCACAGTGCCCACACATACCTCATCACCAGTGGCCATAGATGAGGGACAATTGGCGGGTGGTGACATGGGACAGGAAAGTGTGGTGACTAGGTCAAGTGTATCTGTAGACATCAGCCATAGCTGGATAACAGGTGATGTCCCGCACAGGGGTGCTCGGAGAAGGACTGCTGCCTGTCATGGCCCTGCCAGAAGTGCCACAGCAGGTGTCACCAGATGCATGTTTTGGACCATCATGGAGGCACAGGCACGTATAGAATGTCACAGCAGACAGACTTTCAGGGTCCAGATGGCAAATCTTCCTGCTATGTGTGACAACATCCATGATCTTGCAGATGCCCGCCATTATTATACTGAGGTCATGGATAGACAGTTGGGTGAGATGGTGGCACTCCTTGACCATGGGATATCTGTGTTGGAGCATGTGGTGGGAGTTGGCAGTCAGCCACGTGGACATAGGACAGCACCACAAACAGCTGAAGGTCTACATGGCCATGCAACATGTCTGTCCCACTCCTGTAGTGGCAGCACCAGCAGCACGAATGCAGCGGGGGGGGTGCTGTCCACACCACAACGCAGCAGGCCATAGGCATATGCTGGCCAGTCCCAATAGGGATGCGGATCCAGCAGAAAACTGTCAGCATCAGGGAGTACTACTGTGTCTGGCCTTGGGCCTTGTGGTGCCAGTGGAACCTCTGGCAGGCCCAGTTCCTGTGTCTGTGGCCAGACACAGTGAACTATACACCCTGCCATGTACGGTCCGCAACTGTCCAACATACCCCTGTATAGGGCAGCAACATGGCAGAACTGTGTGCATCCCTAGACACACACATCACCATCACAGCTAGGGCACATCCATGTTTACACAAACCACCTCTGCACAGCCCATGTAATACACAACCCCCAACCCACACACATGATGTCAACCAATTGGCTCAGCCTAGGGCTCTGGCAAACCCACATCACACCCTGTGCATATAATGACATCTGTGCCACATCCCTGTCATCCATATCATTGATGCAGCAACATGCTAACATGGTTCTGATGCATAGGGTGAATTTAGTACAATTTAGCAATGTAATGCTGTGTAAAGTGTTGTCAGCCAGCATGTTTAATGGTTACACGTCAGAGTGCGTAGCTGTCTAGCCGTGATGCATTATTTCTGTTATTAACACTGACTGACTGTGGTCTCCATAATGTATTCTGTTTGTGTTCTAGGTGTCTGTCTGTCAGGAGGATGTGAACCTGCAGTCCTTTTCTACAAGGGATATGGCAGTGTGGTGACACATTGACTGTATATCCATGGTACAGCTGTACACAATTAACAGGTCTGTATAACAGTTATTGCATGTGCCACATGGCTGATAGGGCTGAGGGGTGTATACATGTAAGTGCATGGTGGCTGATGTCAGCAGCTCTTGTAAAGTGGACAATGGTAAGTGTCCTGGGTGGAACACACCAAAGGATTGTGAATACCACACACACAGAGGGCATTGTGTTGATGCAACACACAGAGAATACTGTTCACATAAACACACACATACAGGATCATGATTGCCAGTGTTGGCTTTGACACCCCCACCCATCTAGTTATTGGTGGTATGGTGTTAGGTAGTTATCACACGGGGCACAGAGCTCATATTGTACTGTGTTTGCAAAATACATGTATAGTGATTAACATTATATGCTCCTGTATGGTATGGCAATGGGTGGTGTAGTTGGTGTGACAGTTTTCATATTACTGTCACACATGAGTGTACACACTCCCAAACAATGCTGTATACACCAATGCACACACATACGCACACATACACACACTTGCCAGTAAAGACATTAACAGACCAACCTATCTTGTTATTTGTAACATACTATTCCATACTGTTGCACAGGGCTTATATGGCTTTAGAGTGTTGACAGCTACCATTACTGTTGATGTGAACAGCAGACCTCATCCAGTAGCCATAGGAATGTGTACTGTGCGTACCATGGCATAAATATGAATCTATGGCCATCCAAAGGATGTCATTTGCACACTCGCGCGCACACAAACACACACACACACACACACACACACACACACACACACACACACACACACACACACACACACACACACACACAATACTCTTCTCTCACACACATTTGCCAAGAGTGGGAGTAGAACCTCTACCTATCTATTTATTATCACTACATTGTTACACATTTATCGCACACACCATGGAGGTTATGGGGTGACACTTCTCCAATGCTACTTCAACAGCAAGGGACATCACCAGGCCTTGCAAATTATGGCAATGAGGGATGTATTGGGTGAGAGAGGCCACAAAATACCATAATCTACACAAATACACACTTACACACAATAATACACATACATACACATTTGCAAGGACTCGTATTAGAACCCCTAGCTATGTAGTTGTTGGTATTATAGTGTTGTGCAGTTCACTCACACACCACAGAGCTTATAGGTTGTGGAGTGTCCCAGGTACCTATATAGTGAATAACATCTACAGCACTTGTAAGGTATAGCAATGGTAGTTGTACCGGGTGAGATGGGCCACCAACTACTTTCACCCACACATTTACACACTCACAAACACTCTCAAAGACAATAATGCACTCACACATTTGACAGTCCTGAGATCCATGGTTTCAAAGAGTCATAAGTGTGTACGTGGCAAATGGCCATGGAGGCTTTACAAAGCTAGCCCATGGGAATACACTGGCATCATGCCACCTAACGATACTCCCCAGTGTGTGTACTGAGTATAATCACTGTAGTGATCCCCAGGGTAGATATTATATTCCCCATCTACTCCTACTAATATCTTCTGAAAAGAACCAGTACTGTGCATGGCTTGACATGTGTGTGGCATCTATTCCATGGCATGGCCACTCTCTGGGTTGTGCACCTGTCCCTCCAGCATGTCCTATTGATTGTGAGGATGGGGTTGGGGTATCTAGTCATGTTGTGTGGACAGATTGGTGTCCTTGGATGTAGCATTCCTGACAGGGTTGGGTCAGACATGGCTGTGTATGTCAGGCAGAGATTGCACCTAAGTAGGCAATATCAGACAGAGATTCAGTGCAGTTGTTGGAGTCTGTCCATATGGGGCAGGTGTGTAGCACCTAAGATTCTCTTTGTGAGGTACATTTTCAGCCTCTCCTGTTGTTGCTGGTGTCCAGTGGAGTACATGGCAAATATGCCATAGTACACATTGACTGGCCTATTGAGGGTGTGTAGAGGGACACACTGTCCTTTTACTTCCTGGATTCCACACCCTGAGTCAGGAATAGTGACACATGGAAGGACATTCAGAAGACAGTGGCACTCTGGTGGTCACCATACAGCTCACTGTCAACCTGTGTTCCCATTTCTGTTATACCAACATCGGTGCTCAGTGGACTACCATCAATGTATTACTTTATGGGAACCATGTCGTACCTAAGGGGGATGGTAGCACATCATCTGGCATTGAGCTTATGTCCAGGGTTCTGACAAAATTCATAGGTCTCAGAGAGGCCTTTGTGTAGGATGTCAACCTCGCGTGGGGGGATAATAATAGCACCCACCTTGTATTCATCTGCAGACATTGTTAGCCAGGGCACCTTTGTATTGGGCTAGTCCTCAGAGGTGTGGATCCCAATCATGAGGGAATCCAGGTCCACAACTTGTAGGACTCCACTTGTGACTATTCAGCAGTCTAAGATGGGGTCCGCTGCTTTCACACTGTGGGTTCTATCTGTGAACCAGTTTGCAGGTCACCTACTGATGTAGGTGTGGCTGCCTACCTGACTGTGTTTGTGTATGATTCCTGTGTGGGGAACGATATCCAAGGATTAGATGGACAGACTATCTTGATATCTATCCCATACTATCACATAGTTATTGCACAAGGAACAATGGTTAAAGGGCAGCAGAGTGTCTACAGGTCCTTCTAGAATGGATGGCAACTGTGGGCCTTGTAATGTGGACAATGGGACATGTACTGGGTGAGCAACAGCAAAAAGTTGCAAAACCCTCCACCCAGTGGTATGGTTTTCACACAAACACAACAACCCACCCACAGAGAGGATACTGTTCACACCCACCCACCCACAGACAGGATACTGCTCACAAACACACACACACACATTTGCCAAGACTGAGATTAGAACCCCTACCTATCTATTTATTTGTACTACAGTGTTACACATTTATTACATGCACCACGGAGCTTATAGGGTGACAGTTGTGCAAAGGTACTTCTAAAGTGAGGAACATCACCAACCCTTGTAAAGTATGGCAATGGGTGATGTACTGGGTGAGAGAGGCCATAAAATACTTTAAACTACACATATACATACTTACACACACACACATTTGCCAGAACAGGGATTAGAACTCCTACCTACCCAGTTAGTTTTATTATAGTGTTATGTAGTTATCACCTGCGCCGCAGGGCTTATGTGGCTAAGGCCTGACAGAAGGCACTTCTAAGGTGACTGATATCTGCAGGACTGCTAAAGCAAGGAAAGGGGAAGTATACTGGGTTTGAATGGACCCAAAAGCTTTTAGTTGTAAACACACACACACACACACACACACACACACACACACACACATATTCTTACAGTTGCCAGGACTGAGATTAGAACTCCTACCTAACTATTTCTACTATAGTGTTATGCATTTATCGCGCATGCCACACAGCTTATAGGACTGAGACCTGACAAAAGTGACTTCTATGGTGACAGACATCTTCAGGACTGCTAAGGTGGGGCAATGGGAAGTGTACTGGGTGGGGAAGGCCTGTTCATTCTTAGATCCTACTGACATTTCTCTTCTTAGATACTACTGACATTTCTCTAAGTGTATGAGCATGCCCAGTGTGTCCTATAGTACATGTGGGACTCCATTCCAGGGATTGTTGTACGCCAGTCTGGTTTGTTTTGTGCTACAGCCATACTTCTTTGAAGCAGTCACCAAAGCCGTAGACGAGGGTAAGGTGGTTCACACAGCCTATCTAGATCTTGCCAAGACTTTTGACACCACCCCTCACTCTGGAATTATAGATAAACTCACTAAACTAGGTATAAATCCCTATGTCACAAGATAGATTGCCAACTGGCTCACTGACAGAACCCTCATTGTGAAAGTAGCAGACTCCAAATCCAACTTCTGACCAGTGACAAGTGGAGTACCACAGGGTTCAGTCCTGGGTCCTCTCCTGTTTGGTATCTACTTCTCTGAAGTACAGGCTAACACAGAAGGTCTTTGGCTAACAAAGTTCGCAGATGACTGCAAACTAGGAGCCATAATTGAAACTCCTAACGATGTGGACATCCTACAAAAGAGCCTCACTGAGACAGATGCCTGGTGTCAAAGCCATGGTCTCAAGCTCAATACCAAAAAGTGCATTGTCATCCCCTTTGGTAAAAACTCTGCACTCATGAACTACAACATAGGCGGTAGTATACTTAACACTAAAAGTGTGATAAGAGACCTTGGAACACAGGTGGACAGTAGCATTTTCTTTGATAATCACATTGCCATAGTACTCAGGAAATCCTTCTACATGGCACACCTCATCACAAAAGGTTTCTCATCCAGAAAAAAAGAGGTCATTGTTCCCCTCTACTTATCACTCATTAGACCCATTATAGAGTACAATGCCCCTTTTGGCATGTACCTCACAAGACATCTACAACAACTGAAAAGGCCACAGAAATACCTCACAAAGGGGATTACTGGCCTCAAACAGATGCTCTATGCAGACTGTCTCAAAAAACTCCAGCTTTACTCCGTTGCATATTGCCTACTCAGAGGTGATCTCTGCCTAACATACAAAGCTATGTCAAACCAGAGCTGTTGGACATGCTCCACTTAAAGAAATCCCAATCCCTCCGAGCTACATGCTCTAGGGACCTAAATGTTGTCACCACAATAAACAGAACATGCCGGAGGGATAGATTCCTGTCCCAGAGACGTCCCATACTCTGGAATAAACTACCTATCTATATCAAACAAAGCTCCTCATTAGCACTCTTCAAAAAAATCTTGATGATTGGATGGGAAATAGGAAAGTCACCCCAGGGATCACTTCTGTGGCTCTGCTCAATAGTGGCACAGGAAACTAATTTTCTTGTGTGGCAAAAGCCAGGGTACCTTTTTGGCTGGGCTTGTATAGGCCTTAGGGCCGAAAGCCTAGAATCTACCTATGAACCTATACCTCTCAACCTGTTGGTGCAGGATATGTGGAGACAGCCTATCAAAATGTGGGGACAATGGGCCATACAGTGACTGTGACAATTTCTCTCAGTAATGTATGGGGTGCTGGGGTTACAGGACTTGTTTTAACAGACATCTGTCATCTATGCCATTTGACACTGTCATGTATTGTTTCAGTACCTCATGACATACCTCCTGAGATCAAAAACACAAAACCAGGAACTGCAAGACACCAACCATAAACAAAAGTAAACCAGTTCCAAAAGAACACTCGAGTGATGTTGACAGTAATCCACACGGATGTGTTGCATAGAAACAGTAGATTTATTGAGCATGCTTTCGTCTTAGAAACCAAGACTTCATCAGAAAACAGTTACAATTCAAAAACACAGTGCTTATATACCCTTGAGCTAATGAAATAATTAATTAGCAATCAATTATACATCTCCCCTGTCATACTTAAAGCAGCATACCAATATTTCATGATTTTAAAATGTTTTAAAAAAACTACAATAAATGAAGCTATAAAAATGCGGTGAAATATGATACTAGTACATTATATATAAATTAATGACAATAATAATAAAATATAATTTGATATATACCATATACATTAATAAGAATAAAATATAACGTTTTCTACTTAAAAGGAAACATTTAAAGCTTAAATGAATGGTATTTTAATACAGGCATAATACTACATGCTTCATTAATACCTGGGGGGTGGGTGGAATTCAGTCTTAGCTGCCACTTTAACTCTTCCCTATCTAACCTGTTTTTCCAATCACCACCCTGTGTCATTACCAAGGTTCTCATGAATATCAAAAAGAAAAGTTTTACATAAACTATTACCCTTTAAATGCTTGTAGAGAGCATTATTATCATCCTCACGTCTAATGGCATAAAGGTACTCGTAGATCCGTCTACGCAAAGCCCTTTCAGTTTTGCCAATATAGAACTGTTGGCAGTTCTGACAAATAGAAATATAAATCAGTTGCTTGGAGCCACATGAACCTCTCTTCAACCACACCTTTCTCTTAGGGGAACCGACTTCCACCTAGTCAACCCCTAAAATATATGAACAGTATGCACAGGAACCACAACTCCTAGTTCCTCTTGATGTATCATTTATTTTTATAGGATGTTCCAGTAAAAACTTGAGGTTATTATTAGTTTTAAACACAAAGTGAGTTTTTTTTCCAACAAAGTCCATAAGACCGTCCTCACCCTTGAACATTACCCAGTTTCTCTTCACTATTTGTTGAATGTCCTTACTGAGTAACCCATATGTCAAAACCATGGATTGACTATAATTTTTGTCCACAGAATATTCAACAGGGTTTGTTACAATCTCAAGGGGTTTACCCAATAGGGGTACAAATTTCCTACCCCATTCATTTAAAACCTCCTCACACACAGAATATAACAAAGAGGTGGGGTAACCCCTATCCATAAAGAGGTTAACCAGGGTAGCTATCTCAGTCTTACAAATCTCTTTACTGGAGCACATTCTGGCTACCCTCACCATTTGGCCTTTCACAATGTTTTTCTTAATGTATCCTGGGTGACAACTGTTATACTCCATATAATCATTTGAAAACGTATGTTTTCTATATATTCTCGACTCAAAACAACCCTTAGTATTATCCACAGAAATAGTTACGTCCAGATAGTTTATAGACTTATTGTCTTGTGTAGCAGTGAATTTGAAGTAATCACAAACAGTGTTGATGTAAACAAAAAATTCATTTATAGTTTCATCCCCCCTCCATAAAATAAAAATGTCATCCAAAAAACGGAGGTAGGACCACCATTGACCTGAGAATTTGCTGTTAAATATATGTAATTTCTCCCAGGAATATATAACGAGGTTCGCAAAAAGGGGGGCACAACTAATACCCATAGCAACCCCTTTTGTCTGTTTGTAAAACTCCCCCTCGAATATAAAAAAAATATTTTTAAAATAATTTCCATAAGGACCATTACAAAATTCATTAAAGTGTTGCTTAAATTACAAACATCTAGTAAAGCTTCATAGAAAAGGTTCAAACCCTCACAATGGGGAATAGAAGTGAATAAATCTACTACGTCAATAGTAGAAAAAACATTCATCTCACGGAAATATTCACTTTTTGTCTTGCCCAAAACATCCCATGAGTCACATAATATATAATCAATGCTCTTTAAGTTCCCACGAACCATCCTTTCTACAAATATCCCCAGTGGGTAGGTCATACTGTTCTCAGAACTTATAATCAAACGATATGGAGGGTCAGATATATTTTTATGGGTTTTAGGAATACCAAACATAATAGGAGTTCTAGGATGCTCTTTACACAAAAAATTAAATATTTCTTCATTAATTACACCCTGTAATAATGAATCTTCCAAACATAACTGAATTTTCTTATGAGCTACATTAATTTCATTAATGGATGAGACTTCGTATTTATCATCATCCTGTAGCATACTATACATTTTATTGGTACAGTCCATCTTTTCCCCTGTTACCATACCACCTCCCTTGTCAGGTTTCAGGTTCGAATTACCACGAAGTTCCTTTAGGAGGTGGTTTTCTTCATAACTGATATTATACTGCTTATGTTTGGAATTGTAATAGGTTCCATAAATCTCCTTTGTACATACTTTTTCAAAAGTAGAGATTATAGGATGTAAAGGAGGGTTAAAACAACTTATCCGTTTGAAATTTAGAGGTCTAGGTACTACGTACGTATCCTTAAACAGATATTTTAGATTTAACTTCCTTGTATATAGTTTAAAATCTGTAATAATATGGGAGATACCTCCCTTACAATTAGGAACAAACTTAATACCTTTCTTCAACAGAGAAAAATAATCTTTGTTAATTTCTAAACCAGCGTAGTTGAATATGTTGATATGTTAATTATTTCTTCCTCTGGGACTTCTAGGTCACTTAATAGTGACTGCCATTTCTCCATTTCTGATAAGGAGCCCTTCGCCCCCCTCCCTTGTTTCCCCCTTGTTGCTCTAAAAAATGCTTCCCTTTAGGTGCATTATACTTGTTCTGTAACCGTTCAGATCTCCTAAGTACTGGAAATTCCTGGTCATAATTTTCAACCACTTTATTAGTATGTAGACGTGAGGAATGAAATACTTCTCCATTCCATTCATTATTGTTCTTAAAATATGATTTAGGAAAAGGGTAAACATTTCTGTCTTTGTATTCACAAGCATCCCTATATAACTTTTTACGTTTCCTTTTTACATTATCATTGACTTGTTGCTCAGTTTTATCAAACATACTATCATATTTATAACATATTTCATCAAAATGTACATCACTTAAAGCAATTTCATTTAACCTTTCCACAACCCCAAATAAAGCTTCTATTTTTTTATTGTTAATCTTAATAATGAACTCGATGAGTTCAACACCGTGTCTGTCAAACATTTCAATGAGTTCAAGACATTCTGGGTTTCTTCGGACAAACCATTAGGAAAGCGAAAAACCCTTAGCCCCTTCGGTACTCTTACTTTTTATACTTTCCTTTAAAAACCCATTGTCACATTGGAGGTTACGTACATTTCCCAATTTACTTTCCAAGTCTCTCAAAACATTGTTTATGTTCCCTTCTCAAGCTTGGCTACCAGTTGGTGTGGGACAAATAGGAAAAATGTCCATTTGGAGCCATTCACTCAGGGTCGGCCTCCTTCCTGAGAAGGTTGAATCTTGCCACACCTGGCCATATGGTATGGAATCCTGGATCGGTAACTGGTTGTTAGAGCTTTGTGTAAGCTTCTTACGTGCACCTGGGTCTCATGTAAGGGTTTCCTCCTTCCTGGAACAACCTGCCTCCGCAGTTGAAACCGGCATGGTTTCCGCCCTCCTCATTGATCCTCCCAGCCCTTGTATTCGTTCAACAGCTGCTTGCAACTCTGTTACCTTCCCAGTGAGAGTTGCAATAATATTAGTAAGCTGCACCAAAGTTGTAGTTTCATTCACCCCATTACTGGTCATCCGAACATCATTGTTTTCCAAAAAGAAAGGAGACAGACTATTTTCAATAGAATCCGCCATCCTTACAACAGTTCTTGAAATAATTATAACCAAAACGTTGTCACCACTCATATCTGTTCCACCCCAGTACAAAACGACTTCAAATACACAAAACCAGGAACTGCAAGACACCAACAATAAACAAAAGTAAACCAGTTCCGATAGAACACTCGAGTGATGTTGACAGTAATCCACACAGATGTGTTGCATATAAATAGTAGCTTTATTGAGTGCGCTTTCATCTTAGAAACCAAGACTTTATCAGAAAACAGTTACAATTCAAAAACACAGTGCTTTTATACCCTTGAGATAATTAAATAATTAATTAGCAATCAATTATACATCTCCCCTGTCTAAAAGTTTTTTAAAACATTTTAAAATCATGAAATATTGGTATGCTGCTTTAAGTATGACTGGGGAAATGTATAATTGATTGCTAATTAATTATTTCATTAGCTCAAGGGTATAAAAGCAATGTGTTTTTGAATTGTAACTGTTTTCTGGTGAAGTCTTGGTTTCTAAGACAAAAGTGCTCTCAATAAATCTACTATTTCTATGCAACACATCCGTGTGGATTACTGTCAACATCACTCGAGTGTTCTATCGGAACTGGTTTACTTTTGTTTATGATTACCTCCTGAGATCATCACAGTGATTTAACAGAGGAATACAGGATGGATGGTGCACACTCCTGGTTTATGGGCCAAATGCTATGCATTCTTGCACAATCCAGCCTGTTGAGATGTGTGCCTACAAGCAATTGAATGCTGGTGCTGTGGAAATGGTCCAGCACCTTAGTGATATATTGCAATGGTGGAATCTCTGCACATTTATGTTCTGGCCTGATCTGATTTCCAGTCCACAGTTGGGTAATATAAGTCAGACAGGATCAAGGTGACAGGCAGACTCCAGATAGATTTGTAGGGGATAAAATATGTGGGGGTGTGTCCTGGGTTAGATATGTTTGCCTGTAGCTACCAGTAGTTTGCATTGGGTTCTCCTCAATGGTTGACTACTGTTAGAAAAATATGTATTAGTAATATGCATGCTTAGTGCATTTGAGGTTTAAAAGGGTTAATACATTTATTCTGTTCACACTGCATGCATCTGCACAGCTATTAGAATCTTAAAAAGAAGCATTTGATTTCTGCTAAGGTCATGAAAATAACAAGAAGTAATTTATTTCCACTAGTGTCATGAGACTAAACAAACAGTTATTGATTTTCTGCTTAATGCCATGAGAAAGTACACAGCTGCTAGAAGCTTTGATAAGAACACAATGGATGCTTGAAAGTATAAACCGTAGTCAGCATTACTTGTACCTAAGCTAGAAATGCACCTTGAATCTAGGCAAAATGTAACATATAGATTAGAACTGCACAACTGAAGAACTGAAAGTTTGTGGTGGGCTAAAATAAGCCCCAAGGCCAGGTTGTTTTTCTCAAATGTTTTGTAAATCAGCAGTTATTCTCAACTAGTCAGCAATTAGTCTAGTAACATTTTCTGTAGAACAATACAAAAAGCTGTGTCTAACTATGTCAGCAATAGAAGTAACATTTCTGTGTGACATGGAAAGAACTGTATAAAAATGCCATACTAATTATTAATGTTCAGACAAACCATTCTGCCAGCATGCTTTGTCTCCTTGCTGCAAGTTAATAAAGGGTACCTTGCTTGAACCTTATGTGAATTGATCTTTGAAGTTTTTTCCTTTGACAGATTGGTCCTTCGGACCGGAACCCTCTCTTCACCTCAGATCAGACGGGCCAGGTGGTTGAAACCGTACGGGGAAGAAACCAAATCGGTTTTTCTTATTTGAAAAGCCCTCCAACTGAATTGTCGTTCAAAAGAGGCCAGACACTTTCTGATCTGCGACTAAAGGACGGGTCTCCGCGAATCAGGTGATTAATCATGTAGGCTCAGGTAAGGTGAATCTACTTTTTCCTGTTTTCTGTTTTAGATCAGGGACCAGATTTGTATTGTTTCTGTCAAGACTGTATTTTTGCTTACATGTCAGGGACAGAAAAGATTACTGTCTTGTCATAGATCAGGAGAAACAGAATAAGTAGGCAGTCATTCTGAAGAGACTATAACAAAATCCGTGGTACCATGTTAAAAATAAGAGAAGTTACGTAACGATCAAAAGGGTAGAACAAAATGAGTAATAATTGGACAAAAAGACCCCAAAATCCGCCGTTAACAGAAGACGCAAAATACATGCAGTCGCAGTGCGCCGACAATATTAAATATTATTCAAAATGGGTTAATAAATATGAATTTGATGGAAAATTAGAAAAATCCTCGCTTATCAAACTTGTCAAACAGCTCAAAACCGATTCCAAAGGTCGGGTAAAAAAGCAACATAAATTAGGAATTCCTCAGGCACACAGGTGGATTGAGGAAGTAAACTGTAGGGAACAAAAGAACAAAAATTCAAAAGCAATGTTTTTAGACAAGGAGGACAATAACTTAGTTATAGCATCAGCACTTCCACCTCCCTTACTGGAATATGAAGCAAGTGAACAGGTTAGTCCACCCCCACGATATCCTGTGGTCACTGAAGAAAGAGGCATTATGAAAACAAAACCGTATGTTAGAGATCCCGTCGGGACCAGGTCTTGAACAAGGGCAGGTAACTCAAATGAAGGCATCGAGTTATATCAAATGGTTAAAAATTCACGATCTATGAGTGAAGAAGAAATATGCCCACTTATAGAAGTACCCAATCCTCAGGCAGGACAAGATAATCAGGACCCAACTATTTTAGTGTATAGACCCTGGACTCCGGAAGATATCCGGAAAGCCACTGAGGGAATTCCCCATCCAAAAGTTAATTTTAGAAAATTCTAAGAAGGTTTACAAGGAATGAGGCTGAGTTATAACCTAAACGGAGAAGAGGCAGAAAAAGTAGTTAGACAAATTGTGGGGCCAGATTGGCACATGATTAGTGGCAACTGGAATCCCCGTGATGCTGCACAAAGACCCCTCCCACATAGCAGCGCAGAATTAGACAACAGAGTAAAAGGTCTTACAGACCGCATCTCTGAAAAATGGAAGCCTAGGGAAGACTGGACTTGCATTAATCAATGCATCCAACAAGAAGGTGAAACTATTGACCGGTATTATGCCAGACTATTAGAATGTTTTAATAACCACTGAGGAATGCAGGTTCCTGAAGATCAAACACAAGATTCCCCATATGAATAGCAGTTAAAGAATGCATTTTTAAAGGGCAGTATTGCACCTATAAGCAGTTTTATTACAAAACACATGGTAGACCATCGTACAAGTAGGTTACAGTCATTACTTGAATATGCTAGGCATGCCGAAAGGAATTTTAATAGCAAAAAGAAAAAGAAAGCCTAAGTATTTTCTGTAGAAGATGGAGCAGAAGTTTACGTAGTACAGTCCGGGAAAAAGGGCAAGTAAAATGCACAGGGAAACAAACAATCTGATCAACGATCAGAGGACTTTGAAGGGTGAAAGAAAAGGGGTGAATGTTTTAAATGCGGTAAAAAGGGACACTTGGCAAAGGATTGCAGAAAAAACAAGAAGGCAACCACGGAAGACAAGGAGGGTGAGGACTGACTATATGGTAGTCAGGAATCACTAGAAGGGGTTAGCAAAGAAAGGACAAATGAGAATGTGATAGATGGAGTAGAGGATGTGACAGAAGAGATAGAGGAAGTGCAAGAAGTTAGTGACAATGAAGAAGATGAGATATTAGACCTAGCTTTATTGAGCCTGGAGCTCTATTTAGCAGACACAAAACCAGAAGTTACACTCTGGGTAGAAGGGAGGGAAGTCAAATTCTTGTGTGACTCAGGGGCATCATGAACCCTGATACATCCCTCCAAACTACCAGAAAACACAGAGACGCCTGGTTACATACTGGTTAAAGCAGCTAATGGACAGCTGTATCGGGAGCC
This sequence comes from Protopterus annectens, assembly GCF_019279795.1. NCBI lineage: Eukaryota > Metazoa > Chordata > Ceratodontiformes > Protopteridae > Protopterus > Protopterus annectens. The sequence goes on from NC_056739.1 coordinate 644,587,852, forward strand.
CCTCTCCCGTAACATTGCAATAACTGATCCAGTTTCAGGATTGACACAAAAAAGCAAAATTGTTGTTCCTGCAAAATGCCCAGTAAACCTCTTGGGCAGAGACCTCATGCAGCTATTTGGTATAGCAGTAGTCTCAACCACGCAGGGTATGGAAGCACAGCAACAAATTGATACCTTTGCAGTGCAATCGGAGGATGAAATGTTTTATTGGTACAGCCAGGACTTGGTTACGACTGGTCCAGGGACTGTGACTGAAGAATTAATGAATGTAGCCATCAGCAAGTTCCCCTCCCTTGACATTGATAAGCAACACCTGTTGCACTGTACCCTGTATTATTGTAACACACCAGGACCTGATAAGGAATATGAGCAAGAATTGTTTAAAAATCATGCAAACAGATTGATATTGTGTAACCTATACTGGGACACAGAAGGGAACAGTGTAGCCAGCTGTTCATTGCCCCAGGAGTTCTTTGCACTTTATAAATCTAATCGATTACCACATGTTAGCTTAACCAAAAACAGAAATATAGAATGGGCAGACCTAGGAGAAAAAGTCACGAGATGGGAGAAACAGACAGAATTAGAACTATCAGAACAGGGAATACAAATACAGAAGTTGAATTGGATAACTCAGACCCACCAGCCGTGCACTTGCAGTCTAGCAAGGACAGCTGATTAGCACTCCTATTAAAGGAGGAAGAGAATGCCTTACAAAATATACCAGAGACTCTCTGGTCAACAGGAAAATCAGATGTAGAACTTATTCGTACAGCGGGACCAGTAACTATCACGCCAAAGTCAGCATTCAGACCACAAAAAAAACAGTATCCCTTAAGAAAGATGCAGAGGCAGGGATAATGCCTATCATAGCAGCCTTACTTAAAGGAGGGATACAAGTAGAATCTCCCGATTCACCATGTAACGCACCCTTATTTCCAGTTAAAAAAGCAAATGGAGAATGGCATATGGTCCAAGATTTACAAGCTGTAAATAATGCAGTAATACCAAGGGCACCTACAGTGCCAGACCCACACACCCTGTTGAATGATTTAAAACGTCAACAGAAGTATTTTTCTGTGGTAGACATCAGCAATGCATTCTTTTCGATACAGATACACCCTGATAGCCAGTATTGGTTTGCATTCACATTTCAGGAGAAAAGGTATACATATACGCGACTACCACAGGGATATTGTGAAAGTCCAACAATATTCTCACAAGAAATGGCAAGCAACTTGGCAGGATTCACTCCACCAAGAGGCAGTCAGATTTTACTTTATGTTGATGACATCTTGCTGGCAGCCCCCACCCAGCAAGATTGTAGAGAAGATACCATAGCGCTATTACGATTCTTAGCCGCTGAAGGACATAAGGTAAATAAAAGTAAACTGCAGCTTTGGAAAAAACAAGTCAAATACCTGGGATATGTAATATCCAAGGAAGGTAGAACATTAGATGAGGACAGAAAAGTAGCAATTTTGCAAGCACCAAAACCCACTACCAAGAAGGAAATGATGTCCTTCCTGGGTACAACTAATTTTTGCCGGAGCTGGATTCCAAACTATGCTTTGGAATCTGCACCGCTAACTGACCTTATATATAAGAAGCCTATGGCAGCACAGGATTTATTACAATGGACACCAGAAGCAGAATCTGCTTTCTGCAAACTGAAGCAGTTAATAGCAACCTCATTAGTTCTAGGATTACCAAACTACCATAAACGTTTTTTCCAAACTGTAGATTGTAAGCAAGGTTATATTTTATTTATTTTATTTTTATTTATTTTACATTTGTTAACCGGGCTAGTCTGGCTGGATACATGTCCATTTTCAGCAGAGGCCCGAGGAGAAAAGTCTACTATAATACTAATTATACAGTTAAAAGAAATTAAAACACTAAAACAATACAGTTAAAACACTAAATCAATACAGTTAAAAGAAACTAAAACACTAAATCAAGTAAACACTCAAACAATAAAAAAAAAAGAGAAGTACAAATGAATATATAGTATTGCTGATAGGTGTCTATTTTCTGCAGAGGGTTCAATGTCATACTAAAAGAAAGGAACAAACATTGTCAAAGAGAGAGATACTATATAATATATAATATACAGTGTTAGCTATGAAAGCAGGTAGTAAAGCAGTTTTCAGTCAGGATTGGAGCATGGGCATAGCCAGTGATTTTGTAAATGATTTCTAATCTGAAGTTTATTCCAACATGATCCGACAGTATTTGCAAATAAGGAGTCACCTGCTTTATTATGAGATTTGAGAGTAGTTACTGAGCTTGTTGGATGAAGTGCCAGGTACTAAGATTTATATTTATAAGGTGATTAGGTTGTTCAGTATGGGTGTGTTGGAGGGTAATGACTAGTTGCTGTAGGAGTATAGGGGTTTGGAAGTTCTAGCCAGTTAGTTTTTCTTAAAGTAAGACAGTGGTGACTATGGAAAGGAGAGGCAGGTGGAAAGCTGGCGATAGTATGGTAGGCTAGATTAAGTTTCTGAAGGTTAGTTTTAGAAATGTTGATAAAGGAAGGAGAGGCATACAGTAGTGTAGAGATGAGGTGAGTTTGGCGCAGGGATATACTGATGGGCAGTAAGAGAAAGAAGGGTTTGTGTAGAGGGCACCTATCTTTTATTTACTGTCTTGATAGTTAAATCAATGTGATGGTCAAAGTTTAGCTGATTGTCTATGGTAACACCTAGCAGTTTTGTGGAATCATGTGGATTTTAGGTTGGGGGTGAAAAGTAAGTTTTGGTTTTGGGATTTAGGAGGAGACAGATATGTTTAAACCATTTTTCTGCAGCTGTGAAAGCCAATTGGGTAGAGGAGGAGTTCAACTGGGGATGGAGCAGAGCAGATGAGAGGAAAGATGGCTGTCCCAAAGGACTGCTTGTTTTCTGTTTGTCCACTGTAGTGCTAGTGAGTCAAGTGACAGGGATTGTAGAGTGTGGAGGAGAAGTTGATGGTTGACCGGTCTAAGAATAGTGCAGAGGAGAACAGGTTGTTGTTGCGATTTTTGTTGATTATGTCAGTGAAGGGCCTGAAACCATGTTGAGAGTCTACAAGCAAGTTGTTATTCAAGAGATGATGTAAGAGTTGATGGTGTATGCAGCTCATTAGAGTTACTCCCTTATGGGAGTGGAATGATGTGGGAGATTTTCCAACAAGAAGGTATTTTGGACTCAGTTATAGTTCTGTTTATTAAGATGGAGACCGGGTAGCTAGTTTTCGGTGCAGCTAGTTGAAGATATTCAGCTGGTAGCTTGTCGGCAGAAGGGGGTGCAGGGTTTAAGTTTGATAGTAGTTTTCAATAAAAGTTGTGTGAACAGTATTAAACTTTTAGCATGGAGTGGGGGTTGGGGGGGGGGGGGATAGGGAGGATAGGGGGGGGGGGAGACATGGTGTTTGCCAAGTTTGAGAGAAGAAGTCATTGAAGGTGTTGGCTATTATGTCAGGTTGGGTTTGGGCTAGGCTAGCTGGGGGGAGTTTTGGTTTTTTCGGGAGGGATGGGTTTTATTTGTTACCAAAATGACCAAAAATTTTTTGGGGTTTTGGTTATTAATATATTAGTTTTTTTTATCTAGATAGATAAGTTTCTTTGTTGTGTTTCTGAGGTGTTTGAAGTTTTGGTGGTCGGTGGGGTTTTGTGGACCTCCATTTAGTCCATAATTTATTTCTAGCTCGCATATTTTGCTTAGGTAGTTTTTGAGAGAGGGGGGCAGCCTTGGAGCTTAGTAAATTTGCGGGTGGGGGGGGGATGGAAGAATTTGAAGGAAGGTATTGTTGAAGTGGGTAACTGCTTCTTGCTTGGGAGGTGTTTTAGAGTTGACCAGTCATATTCGTTAAAATCTGTTTTGTTGCGATATAGGTGATAGGTAGCTTTTGCTTGGGATTGTAGTATTTTGTTTAGTGATAAAGGTTAGGAGATGGTCACTGATATTGTCAGGAGTATTCCTGTTTTATAGGAGAGGGATTGTTGTTCACTAGTATCCAATCTAGAGTGGTTTGTTTGTGGGTTGATTTGTGTATTCTAGTAGGGGAGTTAATGGTTTGCTGAAAGTTGAAGAGATTAATGTGAATGGAGGGTTTGGGAGATATGCAGGAGTTCCAGTCAATATTGAAATCTCCTAAGATTATGGTTTCTTGGGAAAGCTACTGGAGACCCAGCCTAGGATATTTTCTAGTGTGTTAATGTTCTTGCCTGGAGGGATGTAAGAACATATGATATAAATAGCTTTGGTTTTATTAACTTGTAGATTTCAGCATTGGCTGGGAGGGGGGCAGGAGTCAATTAAGGCTACCTGTAGTTGGGATTTGTATAAAGGGCTACTCCACCACCCTTTTTCTAAGACGATCTTGCCTTAAGGTGCTATAACCTGGGGAGTAAATTAGATGTCTTTTTGGTAGGTTTAAGCCAAGTTTCAGTGAGACAGAGAATATCAAAGGCATAGAAATCTATTAAGGCATGGAGTTGTGTGATTTTATTGTTGATGCTACGAATATTTAGGTGAGCAATACAGAGGGAGTCAGAGGAGAAAGGTGAGCTAAAACAGTTAGAAGTTAGGTTTGATGGGGTATGGCTTATGGTTGGGGTGGATGTCACCATATATCAATAAAAGTGTTTGTGGGACTTGAAATACTTTTAGGATTTTACAGGCTGTTAGATAGAATCGTTTAGAGGTTTGGGATCTGTAGTAGTGTATTTTGTGGTAGAGAGGGGGAAGGTAGGGACAGCTTGATAGTATATTAATATGTATTTGGTCAGGTAGAGGAAGTGTAGATGTAGTGTGTTTGGCTATTACAGGAGGTTGGCTAAGGATAGGATATTCATAGGAGGTAAGAGTATAGTAGTAGAGAAGGATGTTAAGAAGAATAAATGAATAGATTGAGTTAAGGTTTGAAGGCATGCTCCTATAGAGATGAGCTTAGTAAGTATAGGACTGTGTGGTGAGAACAGTAGAGTAAGGTGAGGCAGTAAGATAAATGTGTGGAGAGGGTGTGGTTGTAGGATTAAGAGTATGGTGTGAAATAGGTGGAGTGTGGGGGAGAGAGATAAGGTTAATTAGTAGGGGGGTGTCAGCAGAAGTATAAAGGTAGGACCCCTGGGGGGGGTGGGGTGGGGGGGGGGGTGGGGAGGGAGGGGGAGGGAGCAGGGGCAGGGCTAAAGAGTAGCCAAGCACAGAGAAGTTCAGCAGGAAACAATCAGAGATAGGGAGAAAAACAGGTAAGACAGTGAGTTAGAGAAAGAAATGATAAGTAATTTCTGTAATGAGTACAGGTAAGAATGTAGAGGATATAAAGTGAGAGGATAACAGGTAAGGTAAAAAGATTATTTTAAAAAGAAGAAAAAAGCAGGTCAGGAAGAAAGCTACGATAAGAAAGTGTAATGAAGGCAGAAGATAAACAGGGTGGAAGAAAAAGGAGAACACAGGAGAACTATGATGGAGGTGCCCTATGTGGAAGAAGTATGATTACAGGAACAGGCCATATAGCAGGGGACTAGGTACGAGAGGGGAGGGGGGGAGAGAGAGTATGCTAACAATTAAGGATAGTAGAGGTAGATAAAGATAGAGTTAAGATGGAGGTATCTAATGGAAGGGGGAATAGGTAGGCTGCAGGAGGTGCTGGAGGGTTGCTTAACCCGAGGTAACACAATTAGAGTAAGTCTGCTCTAGCTAGGAAACATAACATACTTATATACACAGGATAGGTCGCTGCCTCTTGATAGTGTCCGCTATGGGGGCACAGGTCTGAGGTTCCTTTGATCCCACAGGGAAGGAGTCTGGAAAGGACTTTGCTTGAGCTTTGCAGCTGCTTACTTTATATACACAGGATAGGTCGCTGCCTCTTGATAGTGTGGTCTGAGGTTCCTTTGATCCCACAGGGAAGGAGTCTGGAAAGGGACTTTGCTTGAGCTTTGCAGCTGCTTACTTTATATACACAGGATAGGTCGCTGCCTCTTGATAGTGTCCGTTATGGGCACAGGTCTGAGGTTCCTTTGATCCCACAGGGAAGGAGTCTGGAAAGGGACTTTGCTTGAGCTTTGCAGCTGCTTACTTTATATACACAGGATAGGTCGCTGCCTCTTGATAGTGTCCGTTATGGTATTTGACTTGTCCGTTATATGACATCAGTGTTAACACAACAGCATGGGGATAAGCAACGCCCCATTGTTTGCTATTCATCACAACTAGACCCAGTGGCACGGTCCTAACCCCACTGTGTACAAGCAGTAGTTGCAGCTGCAATGGCAGTACAGGCTTCAGCCTCAGTAGTCTTATTCCACCCTCTCACTTTGAGAGTGCCCTATGCAGTCGCGATTATTTTACTACAAGAAAAGGTGGCATATCTTTCCCCTGCTAGGCATCTTTCCTGTATGACTATATTGTTGAGCCAACCTCACATGACAATTGAGCGATGCATGACTTTGAACCCTTCTACTCTGCTCCTGACCCCTGCAGATGGCACTCCGCACCTCTGCCTGCAGGTAATTGAGCAAAAGACACTACCTAGAAAAGATCTAATGGATGTCCCCTTGGATGATGCTGAGGTGACATACTACATGGATGGTTTGTGCAAAAGGGGTCCTGCAGGACAGAACCTAGTAGGATATGCAGTAGTTTCTGACACTGAGATTATAGAAGCAAAATCTTTACCACACAACTTATCTGCACAGGCAGCAGAATTGATTGCCTTGACACGGGCATGTATCTTAGCAAAGGGTAAATGTGTAAACATTTTTACTGTCAGCCAGTACGCTTTTATTTTATTTATTTATTTATTTTATTTACTGTACATGTTTTTGTGCAACAGTGGAAAAACCGAGGAATGATAACATCTACTGGCAAACCTATAAATCATGCACAGTTTATTTTAGATCTTTTAGAATCTATTCAGTTACCTTAGAAAGTAGCCATTTGTAAATGCACAGCTCACACCAAGCAACAAGATAGGATTTCAAAAGGTAATGCAAGAGCTGATACAGCTGCAAAACAAGCAGCTTCTGAAGTATTTCTTTTAAATGAGGAACTAAAACCCTCTGAGATTTTAGACTTAGAAATGTTAAAAACAATGCAGACACTCACTATGCAAGCTGAAAAACAAAGATGGGTAAAACGAGGAGCAATTCTCGAAAAGGGGCTTTACATCTCTAAAGAAGGGAAACCGATACTACCATCTAATTTGTTTAGATATGCAGCTTTGTTGAGCCATGGGCAGTGCCATGTCTCAACAGGGGGGATGGTATAGCTGGTGAACTAGGTGTTCACAACGTACAGATTTACAAACTACTCTAAAAAATTTTGTTTGATGTGTCAAATTTGCAACAAACATCATGCACAAGGGGCATTAAAGCCCAAGCAAGGGAGTTTCCCTACACCACCATATCCGTTTCATACTATCTGTATGGATTTCATAGAATTGAACAAATGTGAAAATAAGAAGTATTGTCTTGTCATTGTAGATATGTTTTCCAGATGGTTGAAAGCCTTTCTAACCAAAAATCCAGATGCAGCCATGGTGGCAAAAGTTCTTGTCAAAGAAATCATCCCTAGATTCGGCATTCCGGAAAGGATCTACAGTGAAAATGGTACACACTTTGTAAACCAAACCATACAGCAGTTAAGTAAGCATTTTGGTATTTCTTTAAAAAATCATTGTGCATACCATCCGCAATCTGCAGGGCTAGTTGAAAGGCATAATGGTATATTAAAAAACAAATTGAGAAAGTTAATAGCTGTGACAGGAAAGAATTGGTTGTATTGTTTGCCCCTGGCTCTGTTGAGCATGAGAACTGTTCCAACTGCAAAAGGATTGACTCCTTTTGGAAAACTATTTGGAAGGCTTTATTATACACCCCAGTGGAAACTTCTCATGTCCTCATACCAGGAAGGTGATTTTACACTAGCTGAACATATGAAGAAAGTCATGAATTCTAAACATCTGTTGCAGTCAAATTCTGTTTCAGATAGAAAGCAAACCGAGACATCAGAGGTGGCAGTGACACCCGAGGACTGGGTGTAGATAAAAGTATTAAAGAAGAAGAATTGGTCATCACCAAGGTGGGAAGGTCCATACCAGGTGCTTCTTTTGACACCCACTGCAGTCAAGATAGCAGAGCGAGCTTCATGGATCCACCTGACTTACTGCAAACTAGTTAAAAACTTTGAACTGGACAAAAATCTTACCTCTCCATCGGGGCCCTCAGCACAAAGTCTGGCTACAAAGGGAGGTCAGATCAATAGGACTGATCCATCTCAACCCCAGAGAAGAAACCATTGGTGCTGAAGGTCCTATTAGGGCAGAGAGTAAGATCACATGTCAAAAGCAAAATGACGGAATCCAGAAAAATCCAAATACACCTACTCTGAAGAGTCGGAGAAAACAGGAATGCAGAACAACCGTTTCCTCAGAAGTATTGCATAATCATCCTGTTGACTGTACTAGTGACAATAATCTTTTTGTTGTGGCCATTCCTTTTCCCAGCCACACAAACTGAACTGAATAAGCGTGGAGAGTTGCACGTAGAGTGGCACCCAAACTTCAACACTTACCAGGCAATCAAACATGTGTATGCTGAGACCTTCAATGTTTCGAATTGCTGGATTTGCACAGCTTTGCCAACAGCATACGGGGGGGTTATTGTTAACTTCAGTCCCCCTAGGAGCCAACAAGACCTGGGAAAACTTAGTCTATGATACATCAGATGTCACATCACAAGATAAAGTAGCATTGCACTTGTCTGTTCGACAGAAGGGGACTGTGTGTTTTTACAAAAATGATACAGTTCAGGTGGGTTGGAGCAATTGCAATGTGACTGTTCCCTATAGATGCTACAATAAAACTGATAACACAGGTTCCTATTGCAACACAAGCTATGATTCGTTTTTTGAACTGATCCATAGGACAACTGATGAAGTAAAACATAATGCTGACCTCTATAAACAACTGATTATAGTTGACAAAAAATGTTAAAATGTTTCATCTAGATCCAGGACATAGTAAAGTTACTACCAAAGTAGAAGATTACTACTTTGTATGTGGTAGGAAAACATATAAGTGGTTACCTGAGAATTGGTCCGGCAGTTGTTGTTTGGGGTACCTGGTAATAAGACACACAGCAGTTTTACCTCAGAGGAAAATTCGGAATGTTCAATGAGAAATCAAGAAGCCTGTCAACCCAGTGGGGCAAATCAATGCAGGCTGGAAAAACCATCATGCTGTGAGCCTAGGGAAAAATGGACTGTCACATATGAACTTGGGTGATACCATCATCTCGTGGGCAGATGTACTGCCAGCATATGGAGCAACAAAATCAATCTGGGAACTGAGAAAACTGTCTAAACTTCTCGAACTAATGAGCAATGCAACCTTTTCTGCTCTAGAATTGGTGACTGATGAACTGACTGCCATGAGAACTGTAGTGCTTCAAAACTGCATGGCTCTTGATTTCACCCTAGCAGCGAGAGGAGGCACTTGCGCTTTAATCCAGGAGGAGTGCTGTTCGTATATTCCTGACCACAAACACGAGATAGACAATCACCTTGAGGTAATTCAGCAGGTGTCGGCTATGACCAAGCCAGGACCAAATCCATTGATGGACTTTTTCCAGAGATTGTTTAGGGGGTGGGGCAGTATCTTAATGAACATCCTGATTGCCATCTGTGTAGGAATGATCCTGCTGGTGGTATGTGTGTGCTGCTGCATCCCCTGCATGAAAAGACTGATTAAAGACTATAGACATGTCAGTTTCAGAAACCTTATACCAAGGTGCTGAACTTGAAGAATTGTTGAAAAACTGAAAATGCTTTCATAAGTTTAAACTGAATGACTCTCTTAACTGCAAATCCTGAGTAGGAAGAGGTTAGGGGAAGAAAAAAAACTGTTTATGCTTATTTTGAAAGTAGAATAAAAGTATTAAAAGGGGGGAAATGTTAGAAAAATATGTATTAGTAATATGCATGCTTAGTGCATTCGAGGTTTAAAAGGGTTAATGCATTTATTCTGTTCACACTGCATGAATCTGCACAGCTATTAGAAACTTAACAAGAAGCATTTGATTTCTGCTAAGGTCATGAAAATAACAAGAAGTAATTCATTTCCACTAGTGTCATGAGACTTAACAAAGAGTTATTGATTTTCTGCTTAATGCCATGAGAAAGTACACAGCTGCTAGAAGCTTTGATAAGAACACAATGGAAGCTTGAAAGTATAAACCATAGTCAGCATTACTTTTACCTAAGCTAGAAATGTACCTTGAATCTAGGCAAAATGTAACACATATATTAGAACTGCACAATTGAAGAATTGAAAGTTTGTGGTAGGCTAAAATAAGCACCAAGGCCAGGTTGTTTTTCTCAAATGTTTTTAAATAAAGGGTTAAAGTTAATAAAGGGTGCCTTGCTTGAACCTTACGTGAATTGGTCTTTGAAGTTTTTTCCTTTGACAACTACACTTGGAGGGTCTTGTGTGTGTGTCAGACTGTTTGACTAGCCTGGAGGTGTGTGTTTGTCACACATATATGTATGGCCCACCTGATTTTGCTTGGATGGCCACATGCTGGGGTCAGGATGTTGCATAAGATGAATGATCAGGGAAGGGTGTGTCACTCCCCATGGCTGTGGTCTAGGGTTCTCTGGGTGAAGACATGTCACCATCTTCCAGGGTTAGGACTGCCTGCAGTGAGTGCATTCCCATGTTTAAACTCCTAGCCCTGCCTGTCAACTGTATAGAGCATCACAGAATGTCCACAGTCATGACTCATATATCTTGTTGGTTACCTAAACAAGTCTGGTTTTCAAGCAAAAGTGTTTTGCAAGTCACTCAGGGTTGAAGTCAGATATTACTGAGAGATGATATTGCAGTTTCAAACTTTGTACCCATCAGACATTCCATGCGAATACAAATCATTCCATTAACTTTATAACATTATTAGAGTAGTATTTCACAGATGTCCTTCGCTTTGGACCTTCATCATCCCATTATTCATGGATTTGTCCAGATTTCTGGCTCCCTGAGGCTGCCAGGTTTGCTCCTAGCAGTTATCAGCATGACCTTTCTTTGCATTTTGTGGACTGTGTTATGTTGGTGTTATGGACACCATGGCACTCCCTAACAGGGCTGTGATATCACTGTGTAAAAGTCTGTGGGTGGGGATTTCATGGATGTCGCCATGTGGAGGCCTTTGCCAGGCATTTATGTATAGTTTTCTACAGCTGATCTGCTCAGTGGGGCTGGTGGTGAGTATGGGACTCCCACTTTGACATCCATGCATATGACCTATGACCCCCCCCAGTTATTTGGCTCACCACATATACCGCAGTGGTATTTGTCAACTAGGGTGGTACTGCATAGTGTGGGTAGGGCAGTACTGGGGATACACATCCTGCTGTCCCACAGAGCTGTCAGTTGTCTGCTGCTATCCCAGTTAGCCACCCCATTCCCTTACATGCTTTATCAATACCATAGATATGCCATCAGAAAATTCCACTCCATTCGTTTATTTTGTTACAGAGACTGGCTTCCTTTGTGCCTGTGGCTGTTGTGAGGATGGTGCTTGAGGGCTGACTATGTCGGATGCACGTAATACACTGCCTATACATGGTAAGGTATAGGTGGTGTGATGTTTGGCATCCATTTTACTGTGTGTTTGTGAGTCAGAGAGAGAGAGAGAGAGATCAGTCCCTGGGGCCCTACAGTGTCAATGTATGTGCTATATGTTGCCAATTTGCCAAGGCCAGGGCATACTGGGCATGCCTCCATCTGCCTACAGGGGCTGGCTCAGGATGTTCCTCCTCCGAGTCACTCTGTGCCTGTCGAGGCCTTGTCAATGGTGGGAGTCTGTGTGGCCCTTCCCCATTTTATTCCTGCTGCAGCTGTTTCCACAGGATCATATTGTGTAGCATGGCACATACTATGAATATGTGTGCACATGTGGCTGGAGAGTACTACAAGACTCCACTGGATATGTCAAGACAGCTGAACTGTGACTTGAGCATCCCAAACACATGCTCTATAATGATCCTGGCTTGTGCGTGTGCCTCATTATGTCATTCTTGTGTGGGTGGGTGTGTGTGCATTTCTGATGGGTGTTATCAGCCACAGCTCCAGTGCATAGCCAGCATTCCCCACCAGCTGGCCGTAATGGATGTCCCCACTGGCAAACGCCTGATACAGCTGTGACAAATGTCAGATGCGGGAGTCGTGATAGCTTCCTTGGCTGCCAGCACACATATTCATGATAATGTCCTGGGCATCACACATGACCTGGCAGTTGATGCAGTGGAAGCCCTTGTGGTTTATGTAAACCTTACCCCATTCACCAGGTGGTGCTTTGATGTGGATGTGCAAGCAGTCTATGGCACTCAGTACCTCTGGGTAGTCTGCAACACAGTGGAAGAGATGCATATTGCTGGTCTACTCCTCACGGGAGCAGGGGAAGTGAATGTGCTCAGTGGCATGTGTTTACATGGCATCCAGGAAGTGGTGGAATATCCTGGCTGCAGATGCCTATGTGACCCCCATGATATCCCCAGTTGGTGTTTGGAAAGTACCTGTAGCTAGTATTCTTAAGGCTACAAATACCTTGGTATCCACTGGGATGGATTCCCCTCTATTGGTTCTGGCTCTGACACAAGGCACAGCTCAACAAGTTGCTGAAGTATGACCCTGTCCACCCTGTATTGCTCTACTATATCCAGATCATGTAGCCCCTGACAGGTTACTTGGGTCTGAACAATATTCTCCTCCTCCTCAGTCTGAGTTGGTTGTCAGCAGTTTCCTCCTCACCACCCTCAGTCTCTAGCACATGCTGATAGATCAGAGCAACAGCAGTCCCTAACATGTTTTGTTAGATTTGTCAGTTTAAAATTCCCCCGAATGTGTATACCAGTAGTGTAGAGTTTGTGGAAAAAACAGACTGAAAGGTGTTTGTATAGTTTATAGTAGTGTGCTGGGCTGCTGCCAGTGTAATTGGCTGATTCTGATACATTCCACCTGCCAGTTATGCTTGTTTTCCTTAATTGCCTTCCCTCTGCAGTTTCCACTTCCCATTTCCTCCCCGTGTAAGCCCTGATGTGCGTGCATTCCCGGTGCTCAGATGTGAACAGTTCTGCTATCTCCTGTGGTTTCTTTTTTTTTGTTTGTTTTTTTTTTTTTAGGCCTGGTGCACACTTTGCACACCCATTTAGCTAAAGTAAACAGTTTTAAGCAGAACTGACCCTTCCTAGATGCAAACACGCTCTGATTTCATGGAATAGGGAAATACAGCCTCGGACACACCCCCTGCCTTAGCTGTGCTTAGCTAAGGGCAAACACGGGCCACTGAGCTCCAATGTGCTTACAGCAATCATGACACACACCCTTTTTATGTTAGTCGCTCCTCCTGTCTACACCATGGTGTTGGAGCACCTACATGGTTAGGTGCAGTCTGGCACTTAGAAGAAATTTGTGATTCAGTATAAATCCCCTCATTTGCATACACCACTGCCTTACTCCTGAGTTACAAAACTTACACTGAGCCTTTCCCCTTACCAACCACTATTCCTTGGTATTGTTTTCATTCTGCATACCATTGACTATTACGGCAAAATGCAGATTTCTCTCAAACTTAATTTTTTTCCCTTTTTTTGTATTTTCAGCATGCTCCCATTTGTGCACTGCTGCCCTATGCTTAAATGGCTGAGATCTGTGATCTGCCAAAAAAAAAAAGTTTTATTAGAAAAAAAAAAACTATTTTTAATGCCAATGGCCATATATTTGGTCATTGGCATGCCTAATAAATTGAATACATGCTTTATTTGAGGCTGTCATGCCTCAGTTTTTTATTTGCATAAATGTATTCAGCTATTAACTGAATACATTTCCACAGGTTACACTATTCCTGTACAAACACCTGCTTGCTTGCTTGCTGAATCTCTAATTCACCTCATTCGCATGGTTTTCACCAGCAAATGAGGTAATTAGCATAAGGCAGTGGTGTCCATGCAGGAATAATATAGGAGCTTGTGTAAATCCCGGGAGCCCTTAGCTGAATCGCTCGGTGGACATATTGTGCGCAGCAGCTCCTGCACTATTCCTGCAAATTGTGCAGGGTTTCATGAATCCCGGGAAGCATTATCAATACTTGAGAGTCTCTTTCATTATACTGCCTTATACATTGGACTTCAAAAAACTCTTGCCACCTTTCAAAGGCTCACAAATAGGGTTGTGAAACTTAATGTAAGATACCTTGATGACAGTAATTTATTCATAAGACTGAGAGTCACATTTAGCTAAAGCACAAGCTGTGTCAAAATCTTTTAAGATGGGCAGGGCTTACAGTTAACACTGCCAAGAATAAACTCTGTATGATATAAGCCAGATATTTAGGATATCTGAGTAGGAGAGGGGGTAATTAAACCCCAAACAGATAAGCCAGAAGCTACTAACAATTGGCCAGTTTCCAGTAACAAGTGCCAAATAAAGGCCTTTCAATCATCAATAGGTTATTATAACGAATTATTGACCAACTTTGCCTTTGCAGCCTACCCACTAACAGATCTTATGAAAAGGAAAGCCCACATTCAAGTCATGTGAGTAGAAAAACATTAATTGAAAGAAAAATATTTGGTAATTGTTAAATTAGCATTGCTTTATTATTATTTTTGCTATTGTTGCTAATGCCATTGAATATACTAGTGTACACTGTGTGCATAGTGCCATTGCTACTGTGTATTAATTGCATTTGTTTATTCTGTCTTCGTGTATAGTTGTGAATTAACTTTCCTATTCTCCTGACATATCGCCTCACAGTAAGATGCTGTCCGGTTCGATTCTCAGCTAGAGCGTCTTCTGCGTGGAGACATGCGTGAATGGGCATAACTTCGTTGAAGGTTGTGCATCAGGGCTGGTAACTCGGCACATAAAAATCAACTACCAATCATTAGCGGACCGGAGTTCTGCTGTAGAGACCCCTAACCGGGAAAAGCCGAAAGACACAACAACATTCTCCTGACATATTATTTATCAGTATGTACAAAACAATGAAAAGCAAAGTGCATCAAGCCATACAATCTGAGACATGTTTTCCTAGCAGAAAACAAGGGTTTCTCATTGTAGATCAGAGTGTGTAATATACTTTTAAGAAGCTTTCCAGTGAGTCAGCACATGCATATAAGTACTGATCATGTGCAAGTAAGAGTGCCAGTTTGAGTGAGCAGCCAGAGAGAGAGAGCATGGAGGTATGTAGTCAGGCAGTTAGTTAGATAGTCTAAGTTTAATGTTCCTGCCATGCAGCCTAAGGTGTTTGTATACAATAAACTACTTAAACGAACATCCAAGCCTCAACATTTTCTTAATGCACATAAGAAGAGCGACATGATGTCAGAATGGGATTCAGAGTTATAGCCATGAGCCAACCGCTTAAAAGCTTAAAATGTCCTCCAAGTGAACCTATGTTGTGGTACTAAATATATTATATGTTATAAAAAATTGCCCTTTTTAGATCACTAAGTGCCCCTCTCACCCTCCCCTACCCTCAGTCTTCAACAGCTTCCGGTGCCTATGAAATAAGGTCATTGAGATTTGTCAAATATATGAGCTTACAGAAAAGCACACAAGTATGCTTACAAATGAGAATAGCTACGGAAAGCACAGTGACAAAGCTCATGTTGATAGTATGCAGCATGTGGTTAAAAATACAGGCCCAAGCACATGGCAGCTACTGCAGGCCCTGTAACAGTCCCTGGGAAACCAAGTCTTTCTAGCAAATTCTAGAGCATGCTCAGTAATGCAAAAGGGTTCATGGTTACCTCCACTTCTAATACCAGCTATAAACCAACTAAGCTAGCTGCAGTACCAAATTTTATTGTCAACTGTCAACTCTTTCTAAAGACTCTAGACTAAAAATTACCAGTAGAAACAAATTTTGGTCTCTATGGCGCTTCACTAAAGACCCCCATGATCATGTTAAATACAGGCAAGCTAGGAATGAAACTAAAAAATCCATTCTACAAGACAAAAAACAATACTACTGTAATTTACAGACAACTAACCAGAACAATCCTCAGAAGTTCTGGGCAGGTCTGAATAATCTACTTCATCCTGGAAAAATGTCTACCCCTATCCCCGCTGCTACCATTCATAAATCCCCTGAGGATGTCTCAGACAGTTTTAACCATTTCTTTATTGAGACAATTCAAGCCCTAGCTAGCCAATTACCTCTTAGCTCCCCTGGCCCTGATAGTGCCACCCCTATAAACCTACTCTCGTTCAGCTTCCAACCAGTGTCCACATCACTTATCCATACCTTGATCAAAAAATTAAAACTCACCACACTCTCCGCTGACCAACTGCCCGCTGAGTACCTTCAAAAATCAGCTGATGCCATGGCCTATCCAGTATCAATACTAATTAATCGTACCATAGCAGAGGCTAAAATTTCCACCATTTGGAAAGCATCCTACGTAATCCAACTACATAAAGGAGATTCCTCCACTGAATTCTCCAATTATAGACCGATAGCCATACTTTCTCCACTTGCAAAGATTATGGAAAAATGTATACACAAACAATTCATGCACCACCTAATCCAGAATCACCTCATGGCCGATACCCAACACAGCTTCCATCCACACCACAGCACGACTTCAGCCCTACTGGCTTTTAACAATACCATAAACAATAACCGTAACAATAATCACATATCTTCAGCCCTATTCTTGGATCTTTCCAAGGCATTTGACATGGTGGATCACCAACTTTTGATTCACACCCTGCAAACTTTCTGTCTAGATTCTAAAGCCCTTAATTAGTTTAAATCCTACCTCAATGGGAGGCAACAGGCTGTTCTCTGGCAAAACAATCTCTCTAACCTATTACCAAACACCCTTGGAGTACCACAAGGCTCCATATTAGGGCCCCTACTGTTTTCCATCTTTATTAACGACTTATATACTGTCATCCCAAATGTCATCTGTATCCAATATGCTGATGATTGTACTCTGATATGCTCCGCTACATCTCCCACAGACTTGAGGTCTGCTACCCAGTCCACCTTTAATACTATAGAAAACTGGCTCTCTGAACGTCGATTGTTTCTAAATCCCCAAAAAAACTAAAATGCTGTTATTCTCACCAACACAAAGGTCTGCTGCTTTTACCTTTACCATAAATGCAAAAGATGGCACAATAATCTCCCCTGACCCCTCTACAAAACTACTAGGTGTCATTATTGATGTTTGCGTCTTTCAGCTCTTTCCCGGTTAGGGGTTGCCACAGCGGAACTCCGGTCCGCTAATGATTGGCAGTTGATTTTTAAGTATTGGCTTGCCAGGCCTGATGCACAACCTTCAACGAATGTACGCCCATTCACGCATGTCTCCATGCAGAAGATGCTCTAGCTGAGAATCGAACCGGACAGCATATTACTGTGAGGCGGCAGCGCTACCGCAGCACCACCACTGTGGATAGGTGTCATAATAACCTAAAATTTGACCTACATGTAAATCAATCAATCAAGACCAGCAATAAAAAACGTGGGTCACTGTATTGAATAAAAGCCTTCCTAACCCCTCCAGCTAAGATTGCCATAGCTCGCTCTCACCTACTTTCAACACTTTTATATGCTTCCCCCCTTCTCTCTAATCTAAACAAGTCTGTACTTAATAGACTGTCAACCTGTTACAAGCACACTGCCAGGTTTGCCACTGGCCTGCCTTTTAGAACACACCATTGCATCAATCTTAAACAGCTTGGGTGGCTAGAACTTCCCAGTCTAATCCAATATAACCTTCTGATTATGGCTAATAAAATCCTCTATAATACAGATAATACACCAGCGCTTAAAAATATTATCACCCCCCATAACAATCCGAGACTGCTTCGATCCTCTAACAAACTACTAATTCAGACAATCAAAATTAACAATGCAGACGGTGATGCCCTCTTTGCAAACTCTGCAGGCAGAGCCTGGAACTTACTTCCAGCTGATATTACTTTGCTCTCTTCCCTAGGCCAATTAAAAAACAAACTCAAACAACATCTGGCACTAAACTAGCTTTGCCACTGCAACAAGCCTGGCTATCTCTCATCAGGAATGTGAATAAGCTATTGTTAATTTTTCCCCTGACTGTAACCAGGGGTAACTTTAACCTGTGAACTTGTCTATTCATGTTTGCCTATGCATTCTTTTTTAAATACCATATCTGTAATATGTCTTCATTGTTTTATTGTATCTGTTTACCTTGTCTATTCATGTTTGCCTATGGATTCTTTGTAAATACCATATCTGTAATATGTCTTCATTGTTTTTATTGTATCTGTTTACCTTGGAGCTTTTCTCCCAGGGCCTCCACAGAAAATGGACATGAATCCAGTCGGACTATCTCGGTCAACAAATGTAAAATAAATAAAATAAATTGTGGTGGAAATCATGAACCCAAAAGAGAAAAGTGCTTAGATTTTGGTCAGCAGTGTCATTCTTGCAATAAGTGGAATCATTTCAAAATACTTTGTAAATTAAATAAGGCACGTTCTTTTATTAAAAGAGGGCATTCTAAGAGGCAAGTTGATTAATTAGAAAGTTGCAACCCTGCTTTTTATGTTGCTGGTGTGTCTGTGCTTGATGAAACAGTTAATGCAGTAGATTAGTAGACAAAAAATGAGATCTTTTGTACGATTTGGATTAATGGGGGTCCATAGAGCTCAAAGTAGATACTGACTCAAAGTGTAATGTTATGTCAGCAGAAATGTTTGCTAGAGTAAAAGATGCAGAACAACTTGGCTTCACAAAGCATGCAAAGCATGTTGCTTATGGTACTGAAAAGATTCAAACCGAAGGCTAGTAGTGCTTTCATGTTACTCTGCTGGTAATAGCTATGACTTGCAATTTTTCATAATCAAGAGACATGTGTAGTCATAATTAGGCCTCAGAGACAGTCTGAAAATGGAACTGTTTTCATTTAACAAAGAAGTTCACCATGTAAGCCTGCATGACAACAGATCAAATTTCACCCAAACCATTTTTTGAGTATGCTGATATTTTTGCAGACAAACTAGGCAAACTAGCAGTTGTGTACTCCAAGAAGTTAGACCCAGAGGTCAGTCCAGTTATCAGACCAGCACAGTAGCTATGCAGAGCAGAGTCAAAGCTGAACTAGACAAAATGGTGCAGTTAGGAGTAATTTGTCCAGTAGAAGAACCTACAGAATGGGTATCCTCCATGGTAGTAGCTCATAAAAAAAGCTCAGATATCAGAATATGTATTAATCCAAGAGATCTGAACAAAGCATTAAAAAGGCCTCATCATTCAATGCGCACAGTCGAAGAGGTTGCTGCACTCATGCCAAACAACACTGTTTTTTCTGACTTAGATGCAGAGTTCCTTTTGACAAATTTTACTTGACTGAAAATCTTCATTGG
The DNA here is from genome assembly GCF_019279795.1 of Protopterus annectens. NCBI lineage: Eukaryota > Metazoa > Chordata > Ceratodontiformes > Protopteridae > Protopterus > Protopterus annectens. The sequence goes on from NC_056739.1 coordinate 644,607,256, forward strand.
TAACCACATTCTGTATGCCATTTGGAAGATATAGATTTCTGAAAATGCCATTTGGAATTAATTCTTCAAGTGAAGTCTTTCACCGTGCAATGGGGCAAATTTTTTCAGGCTATCCATGTGCTATTATAGTAGATGATATTGTAGTAGGAGGCCATGGTGAAGTCGAACATGACAGAAACCTCTAGAAAGTTCTGAAAAGAGCACGTGAAGTGAATCTTAAGCTGAATCCTCAGAACTGCAAATTCAGGCTACGAGACATTACTTATGTTGGTCTGTTTACCAGTTCAGACTTACAACCAGATCCTTCAAAGCAAACAGCAATTCTCGAGATACAGCTCCAGACAATGTTTAAGCCCTACAACATTTTCTTGGTATGGTCAACAATCTAGGCAAGTCCATTCCTGATTTGAGTCAACTTTCAGCTCTCTTAGTGGAGCTGACAAGCAAAGATGTAATTTGGTCATGGTCAGAACAGCACCAAAGAGTACTTAATGTCCTGAAACAGAAAATTGCTAACCCACCAAATCTCAGCTACTATGATGTTCACTAACTGGTTACTCTTTCCTGTGATGCTTCTAAGCTTGGTCTAGGTGCAGTCATTCTTCAGGAGGGTAGACCAGCAGCCTATGTATCGAGAACTCTTACTCAGACCAAGATGCAGTATGCCCAGATTGAGAAAGAGCTTTTGGCAATTGTGTCTGCATGTTCGAAGTTTCATGATTATATTTATGGTCGACCTATCCAGATCAAAACTGACCACCAACCTCTAGTTACTATTTTGAGAAAGCCTATGCATACAGTTCCAGCTAGACTGCAACACATGGTGCTTAAATTGCAAAAGTACAATTTCAATCTTGTTTACATAAAAGGCAAACTTTTTTATCTTGCTGATACCTTATCCAGATCTCCCAGAAAAAAACACAGAACAGCATAACAATGAGCAACTTGATTTTGAGGTCATGGAAGTGAGACATTTTTCTTCCACACATCTTGATGAGCTCAGAACTCACACAGCTTCAGATCCAATTCTCCAGAAGCTAAACCTCTTTATCAGTCAAGGATGGCCTTCAAAACAATCTTGTCTACCAGTAGAAGTGCAACCATATTTTCCATACAGAGATGAGACTTTGTCAGACAATGGTATCATCATGAAAGGTCCTAAAGTGATTGTTCCAAAATCCTTGCAAGAGTATGTTAAGATTTTGCACTGTGGCCACCTAGGAACTGATTCTACCAAAAGAAGGACGAGAGGTCTAGTATTTTGTCTTCTGTGTCAAGAGATAATGAGAAAGTACTTTCATCTTGTTCAATGTGTAATAGTAAAAAGCCACATCACCAGAAAGAACCACTTCAGTTAACCCAGATTCAGGAACTACCTTGGTCGACAGTAGCTACAGATGTCTTTGAGTAGAATGGTCAACATTACTTGGTGTTAGTAGACTTGTATTTAAATTGGTTCAGGATTGACCTACTTCCCAACCTAACTTCCAGTACTGTCATTACTAAGTTGAAGCAACATTTATCTGTCCATGGTAGTCCACACAGAGTTATTTCTGACAATGGTGCACAGTTTACAAGTCAGCAGTTCAAGAGATTTGCAGAAATGTTGGACTTTGTTCATATTATAGGTAGTCCTGAATACCCTCAGTCAAACAGTTTGGCTGAACATGCAGTTCAAAGTGCAAAACAGCTGTTACAGAAATCCAGACGTGACAATACCAATATTTTTCTCAACTTGTTAAATCTCAAAAACATTCCTCGTGATAAACATCTTGGTTCACCTGCCCAGAGATTTATGCTGAGACAAACCAGAACCTCATTACTAACCAGAAGTAATTTATTGGTTCCAAGTGCTAAGAATAAGAAAGCAGTAACAGCCCAACTGTTGAAGAAGTGTTTGTCCCAGAAGTTTTACTATGATAAAACCAGCAAACCGCTCTGCTCTTTACAAAAAGGAGAGATTGCTTGAATGCAGATGTCAAAAGGTTTTGATTGCATCGGATTTGTGAAAAGTTTGTGTCACGAGCCAAGATCATACATTGTGGAATCACAAGGAATGGAATTCAGATGAAATTGGAAGCATTTGTTATCAGTCTGAACCAGTGTTACAGCATCTTGCCTGTGAAAAAGACTCTAGTTCTCAGAGTGACTTGTCTAATGTTCCTGTTCCAGAGACTATTCCGTCAGCAATCCCCAATCCTGAGAAAATCCCTGAGACTCCACAAGCAGAACATTCCTCAGTGACTGTCCCTGTTGCTAAACCCAGTCCTAACTATTTTGTCACGAGATCAGGTCACATCTCGAAGCCTAGTTCCAGATACATGGCAATCTGGACATGACTGTTGTTTTTCTTTATTAGTGTCTGTATAACTACATGTCTATTAAAATGTCATTAAGAAGCTTTCCAGTGAGTCAGCACATGCATATAAGTACTGAGCATGAGCAAGCAAGAGAGCTATTTTGAGTGAGCAGCCGGAGTGAGAGCATGGAAGCATGTAGTCAGTCAGTTAGTTAGATAATTTGTTTAAGTTTAATGTTCCTGCCATTCAGCCTGGTGTATTTGTATACAATAAACTACTAAAATGAACACCAAAGTCTCAGCGTCTTCTTAATGCACATAAGAAAAGTGACACTCATCTCTTGAACATCTGCCATGGTATCTACTTTTAGCTCAGCAAAAGGCATGCAGACCCCCAACACATGGATTGGACTTCAAACCTATACATAAATCAGATACTATCATGTTCTGTGCAATTAAGATTGAAGAGGGTAATAAAATTACAGGATGTGGAAGAATATATAATTTCTACAGAACAAATATTCCCTTTTCTCTTTCAGCCCATTATTTTTTGTCAAAAAGCAATACACCGAGGAGAGAAAAACAAGCTCTTTCAAAGACTCACACTGAAAAAAGAATTATGTATCCACAGATAAAATTGGCAGAGACAGAACAAAGGTATTTCAAATCCTTCCTTCCTCTCTGCAAGCGATATATGCTGCAGGGAAACATAGTCATTCGTCATTCCTTTTTCTTCTGGGAAGAGTCATATCTGGCTAACTTAGCTTTTGGCAGACACTGAAAAAGCTTTGCTTGAGGACTGTTATACAGACACTTTCTGACAAAGGAACTAAAACTGAGATATTGCATCTTGCTTACATCATGGCCTTGGCTATGCAAAAGGCAGACCAATTTTCAGTGAGGGAAAGGGACATTTGCCGGGAAGGTATTTGGCCACCTCTACCTGCAAATTAATTGTACATCTACCTTCGGTGGATCCAGCGCTTATGTGTAAGAAAGTACCTTCAGTTTAATGCTGGATTTCCCAGAGAGCAGTTACAGAACTCAGGGCTGTTTCTCCAGTCTTCATCGAGGAACAAAAGACTCTTGGAAGGATTCTGTGATTTCTGTCGATAATGAACTTTTTGATAAAAAATTGTTTTGGACTTACCAGTAACACTGGATATGCCTGACTGAGATAGAGTGAATTCTTCCTGTCATATATCACATTTTGATTAATGTCTACTCATTCATTAATTTATTACTTTATTTTAATATGGTAATAAATTGTATTTTTATGCAAATCCAACCTGGTGCATGCTAACCATTTCAATTATTAGCTTTACTGGAACATAGGACAATAGGTTTGAAAGGGGTCAAATAAAGTAAATGTTGAGTCAACCTATTTTCACCTAAAAGATAAATTCATAGCTGATAAGACAACATAATTATACTCCTCCCTAATTATTCTGGGAGCAGACATGACCTTTAATCATGGACTGTCCTTTTAAAATGTGCAGCAAAATAAGTACATATTTCTTTAGTAATGACTTCAGAGCTCCACTTTAGAATTACTTGTTTGTCTTACTTTTACCTTTGTACTGTATGCTTGAATGCACCATTTGTTCTTGACACTGTACTAAATGTGTGCACATGTTCTCTATGTGATGCTACAATAACTCTGTGTTTTATCTGTTTTATGCTGTCATATATTTTACCAATAGCACTTCTGTTGTAATAAGGCAGAGCATGGCTAAAATTGCTAATTGTCATACCCATTTTAGTAGTCTGAAGTATTTTCAAGGTGGCCCAACTGCTTTCTGCTTCAGTCCCTGCCAATAGTTGAGCTCTGAGATGCCTTTTATGAAAAGAGATAAATCGGAGTAAGGCAGGGATTAGTTCAGCATTTTTCATCTATAGGTTATGAGGGTGGCAAACAACAACTGACATCAAAACTGTTACCCACCATTTAGATTATCCCACCAACCCAGTGAAAACATGATATGGAACATTATGATATGGTCTCTGTCTGTAACATGGGGGTTGGCATAATGATTAAGGTGTTAACCTCACAGACACAAGGTACAAGATTTGACTCTCTCACCTCTCAGTGAAATTGTTTGGGCTTAAAATGGCCTCAGCAGAGCAGCTAGCCTAGTACTTACTTATGAACCTATGTAAAAAATACCTTATTTTCAGAACTTGTACTACTTACCATGACTTTGACAAACCATTTATTGTTTTTATGCATGCCTCTGAAGTGTGACAGTAAACAGGTAGTGAAAAACACCAGTCTTCTAACTAAGCAGAAAGATGAGCAGAACAGAGCAGAGGGAAAGTAAGCCATGAGTTCTTTGCCATTAAATAGTCACTCACTTCAGTACAGTACTACTAAGTCTGGTGAAGTTTTACACTAGTCACTGACCATGTACTATTACAATAGCAATAGAAAGTGATGTCTATAAGTTGGGCAGGTGAACTTTTTCTCCGCAGCTCCTTAAATTCACAGTCAAGCAAAAACAAAGACTGCCAACATGAATGGGTTAGCCAGGTCTTATAACCTATCCTGAAAATTATAACACTGGGGGTTGTGTGCTGGGGGATCACTGTGGTATAGCAGAGGTTAAATGCCGAAAAGCATATACTTTTCCTATTTCTCTTATGTAAAAATGCTGCTTTCTGATGTGATATTCTGTTTCAGTGGGTATTTGACTTTAATTTGTGAGCTACAAGTATATTTACCATTAAGGCAGAGCAGATCAGACAATAATTAAATAAAAACTCTCACTAAAGATAATTTAAGAGGAGACGTAGCCCCTCAGTGCAGGGATGTAGCCAGAAAATTCCATTTTGTACTCACAAACTCTTTTTACTGAACCCTGCGAACCCATCTGGCATCTAAAAAATTGGACACGTTTAAAAATGCTGCCCCTCTCGGCCTGTCCCAGCAGTTAATAAAAGTATACATAAGTTTCAGTGGTCCCCTCTAAAACTATTTAAGATCCTGCTTTTAGATTAGCAGTCCTCTCTGTAAACAAGATGTAAACTTGGAGAGATCACTTTAGATAGAAGTAACACAAGGCCGCGGTGGTACAGCAGTTAGCATTGTTGCCTCACAGTAGGAGGTTCTTCAGTTCGATTCTTGGCTGGAGTTCCTTCTGTGCAGAGTCTGTATGTCCTCCCTGCGGCTGAGTGAGCTTTAAAGGCATGCAGGTGGGTGTGCCTTTTGTGAAGGTTGGGTGTCAGGCTGGCAACTCGGCACCGTAAAAAAATCCACTGCCAATCAATCTGCAGACCGGAGATCCGCTGTGGTGACCCCTAACTGGGAAAAGCTAAAAGACATTGCTTTACTTTAGATAGAAGTAAACATAACATAACCTGAAGAGTTACAAATGATGCAAAGCAAAAATGTACCCTGTAGAGTACAAAGAGTATGCCTAGGTACACCATTGTTTCAGTGCAAAGGGACTAATCATGTGGGAGAGAGAATTGCTTGGAAGAGAATGTTTGACTTTCAGTACACAGTGGTATTATTTTGAAGAAAACTGTAGAGGAATGAACATAGCCGGCCTTAGGCATAGGTCAACTAGGCGGCCGCCTAGGGCGCTGCTGTAGCAGGGGTGCTTTTCCAGTATTTATTTGGTGTAGGTAGACCAGGATGGGGGCACCAGGGTGGTGTGGGGGGGAATCCTAGGGCACCAGCTGACCTAAGGCCGCTGCTGGGAGTGAAGACTCCTGCTGTTTGCCAGCTAGAAAGACGCTGTCGGTAGAAACTAGTAAGGACACTGTAACACATAAGTGTTTTCTATTCACAAATAGAGGTTTACTTTCAGTTGGTTTTGGGAAGACAAACTTTGCACTATTTGATATGAAAGTAAATGGTATGGAACTCTCCATATCTCTTCACTGCTGCATACATCCGATAATTCATGTAATTTTTTCCAATTAAACGTACACGGAGAAGTGTATATTGAATGCATGGCTCCCTGCGTATATAGCTGTGCGTGTATATATACGTGTGTTCGTATGTATGCGTGTGCATATATATATATATATATATATATATATATACACACACACACATATATATGCACATATACACACACACTTTTTATATGCACATGCATACCTCTCAAGTGTAGAGTATCTCATTACGAGGAAAGTATCTCATTTGGGGTCTTAAAAAGTTAATGTTCCTCGAAGTTCCACATTGAAAGGGCCTGACAAACATTCTATGTTAGGAATTTTTTAACTGACATCCATGGTAAATTGAAATAAATCATGCTATTTCATTACCAGAACTTTTTTGTACGTAATAACATATTTTAGCCATCCTATTACCTTCCTACTTAGTAAACCCTTAGAACGAGTTCCACATTTTGCTTATTTGTTCCACATTATCAAACCTGGTGTTCCTCGTTTTGGGGATAGAAGATTTAGAGCCAAGTACACGTGTGTATATTGACTTGCTTTTAAATATGTATACAACTCCTTTTTGTCATTTTCATTACGGGATGGTAAACACATACACGAGTCTTGTATAACACGATGTTATATCACTCACGTCAGACACGTATAATATATTTAAAGCATGGCCATACTCAATTTTATAGTACCGTCCTTTGCACGTGCTCTGATGGCAGCCAATGAGAAAGTGCAGTAGGCGGAGGGACTGCTTAACTGCAAAAAGCGGGCATCCTAATGCAACCAATTGGAAAGTTAAAGCGTAATCATAGGCGGGGCTATCAGCTGTGAGGAAGTTGATTCTCGGTAAAGTGGATGCGGGCAGTGTACGTTGTACTTTACGATGGCTATGTTGGTGTTACACAGTGTTATCCACATGTAGCAAGGTGTACAACGAAATGGAGCTTACTTGGTAAGTATAGTAAACAGAAACAAAAATCCAAATACACGGATGACCAAGCTAAATGCGAAAATGATGTGATACGTTTCTTGTACTTTATCTGTGCAGTGAACATACTTTTCGATTTGTTGCGAAGGAATTCGTGCTGCTTTCCTCTTCGGGTATTAACTCCAGTTTTGATTTTTGTAAACAAAAGCATTCCGGTGTGCTACGTAGATCTGCACTGATATCAGGGAGTTAAAACAGAGTCCCCATGATGCACTTTATGCGTATTAGTACAGGTGCTGATGTAGATAAACTGGAAGCCGTTACTTGGTTGTTTATTTAATATTGATTGTATACAGGGAGTGTAGTCAGTGAACTTCATTTGTACTCCCAGGTTCTTATTGCTGCCCTCCACCTTAATTAGCATTTAAAAATTGTCACATCACTCAAACTGCTGTCCCGCTTCCGCCACAAATTTAATGTGGAAGATTTTAAGCTGCCCAGTCAAAAGCTATTATAATTATTGTTTTTAGATTTGCAATCCTCACTGTAACCGAGCTCTATACATGTGGTTATAAACATATGGCCTGATAAAGCTGCAGTGTTTCGGGTATGCTCAGAAAAAAACAATACTCTTTAAGAGTGCAGAGAGTGCCTGGCTACACCTTATCTGCATATCCTGTTATTTGACTGCAGTGCCAAGTCGTTTAGTGTAGCAGTACCTATGACCCTTTCTTAGCTTGAACCTTTACTTACTGCCAGTTTATGCAGCACTGGTACTAAAAAGACTGCAGACTGCTTGTCGTTTTGAGTGGCAATGCATGTGGTGATAAGCAGTGAAAAGACTCAAATTTAGGTGGTATTCATAGAACCATACTTTGCAAGTGTACAAGGTGGGTGTAGAAGCTCCACTTTGCCTGTATGCAGATGCCGTAAATGTGAGTCGGTGGTGCTATATTTCACATATATGAAGACAGAGAAGAACCTGCTGGGGTAAGCTGTGAAGACATGGAACTTTTGTAAAGTTGGTTAAGAAAAATACTTGCATATTTGTGTTTTTTGCAGGCATATACAACTAGTACGTATATTTTTAAGGGTACTTTTCCATTGTCGGGCCAACAGTCCTAATGTGCTACTCTTGATGATATGGAAATTCCATGTCAATGCAGCCAAAACCACCGTTCTAAAGGACCATTTCTTAGGGCTGTCTCACTTACCGGTGGCTGGACTGTTGTTTTTATTCTCTCATATCAAACCCATTTAAAACAAACAGCACCGAAAGGCGACAGGTTCCTTACATTGTCCTGACAGGATTCCCCAACACAACAAGGTGAGGAAATGGAGAATTGCACTTACTGGTTGCTTTAGAAAAGTCCAAGTAGATGTAAGACATCTACTTTGCTAGGGTTGCCAACTTTTCATATCAAAAATTCTGGACTTGTATGTGAAAGCAAAATGTATGTAATTTTGGTATCCTCATTCCCTCCCATGCAGCCATTCCAGTGTCCCATTACTTGGCTATTTCTCTGTTTCTTCCCAGTTGCCATAAACGCTGTTCAAAACTCTGTGCATACTGTTTTCTGCTTTCATTCTACAATGATTACAGATGCTTGGATTTAATTTAAAACTTTATTTAAAATCTTATAGCACAAGCACTGATAGACATTTTAACAAAGTAATACAATTTCACAATGAAAACAGACTTTGCATTACAACTTTTCTGCCTTTGAAATTCACAATCACTGAAACAGCATTAAAACCCACATTCAAAGAAAATGCATATGGCCAGTGGCAGATCGTTTACCTTACGGCTGTTAATCATAGGCCCCTTGCACACAATTTGAGGACCATGCAAAAGTTCTTTGATTCACCTTCCTGATTGTAGTAAATTTATAATATGTAATAATCAACTTGTATTATACCGCACCACTTGTTAGAGCATGCTTTAAATGTATAGATTTTGAACATTTTTCCAGTAAGCAATGAAACAAAACATGTGAACCAGTAATGACAAAACTGCCCAACTGAGACAATTTCAAACATAAAAGGCCACTCAAACTTCTGTCATTACAATCCACCAATGTCTGTCAATATGCACAATCTCTGCAGAAGTAACATTCATCTGAATAATTCCATATTAAAGAGATCTGTAACTAATGAAAAAGTTGCTGCTAGCAAATAACTTAATATTTCATTGTTTCAGCTACAAATTCAGGGCATGCTGCCCTTGAATTAATTGCTTATGTTGCAGTAACAAAAGTGGTGAGCTGGTAATATTGAAATAAGGAATGGATGGCAAACTGAAAATAGGTTCATTAAGTTCCTAAGAAATATTGAAGTCTACAGAAGAAGCGCTTGTTGGTTTAGATAAGATAATCTGCCATCCTGAAGAAAATCTTATTTACACTGACATTCAAGTCTGAGAAGCACAGTACTTGCACAATGTAGTTTATTTCAAATAAAGCAAACAAAAGAATTAAGTACAGCAGCCTAGCAGGATTCAGCATAATGCATATAATGCAATTCTTCTTTCATTCCATTTGCGTTTGCTTCCATAAAATGCCCCAAATACCAAGCGTCTTTGCAGCTGTTATCACAAAATGATTAAAAAAAGCCTCTGCTAGATTGAAACATTTTTCATTGCTAAGTATGTACAATACGACACAGTTTCTGGTTCAGTATTAGTGACGAAAGCTTATTTTGGTGTGCACTGCTTCCCTCCTAATGCAGGAAAGTATATATTTCTAGATTTCTTTAAGCATCCAGAAAGGGAGATATCTAATGTAAGATGCCCAATCCGCCTATTTGGACCTGTTTGAATCTGTCAAGTTTCAACCCTTTTCCCTGATCCTGGGTGACTTTAACTTCCCAGACCTAGATTGGAAGAACTAATTATGCCAGAACACAGTGCAAGTGCCTTGGAACAGCTAGTCGCTAGCCCCACAAGAGGTGATAATATTTTGGACTTTGTATTAACCAACATGAGTAACCACTGCAACATACCTATAGTATCACCCTCCCTGGTAAGATCTGACCATAAAGTGGTCATTTTCAAAGTCACCATCTCCCCCAAGCCGTCTCTAGCTAGGATCAGACATAAAAAAACTATGCCAAAGCCGATTACAGCCTCCTGAGTGTTATAAACGGCTTCACAGCCCCCTCCCCCTCTGTAGGAACTGGCAAAAATATTCAAAACTACATGAGCATTTATATAGATGCATGGAATCAGGAATACCCGACAGGACTAAATCATTCTTCGCAAGGAAGAGTAAGCCTGTGTGGTGGACATCTGCAATAAATAAATTCTATAAAAAGGAAAACCTTGCTGACCAAGAAGGAGCAGATGCCCAGTTGGAAGCAATGTGTCCTTAGCCTTAACAAGCAAATAAGAGCACTAGTGAAATCCTCAAAATTGGCCATATCTACTAGACAGTCATAAGGCCTTCTTCACATATGTCCGCAACCTCAAAAGAAGCACCCAGATCTGTTCAGAACTGGTGGCCAAGGACACCACATGTACAAATGCCATAGATATAGCAAACTTGCTGGCTGGCTGACAGATTCGGTGAAAACTTCACCCCTCTGTCCCCCCATCAGTAAATCGGGACATCCCCAGTACCTGCCCCCTTCCCCTTATATCTAGGGAACAGGTCATCACTGCTCTCAAAAGCAAAAAATACAGCCTCCATGGGACCTGATAACAATACAGGCTGCACCCTACATTTACTCGGGCAGGAATTTGCAGCACCATTAGGCACCCTATTCAACCAAAGCCTGAGTACCGGCTTCATCCCAGCTGAGTGGAGGACAGCCACTGTCATCCCTTTACACAAAGGTGGAGCATCCACCGACCTGGGAAATTATAGACTCATCAGCCTAACTAGTCTGATCTGCAAGGCCATAGAATGGATTATCATGGACCTCCTTAATAAGGACACTGGCAACCTCCAAACACTTGTTCCCGCACAGTTTGACTTCATCAAGGGGAGGTCATGTCTGCTAAATTTGGTCGACTTCTTTAAGACAGTCACCAAAGCCATGGGTGAGGGGAAGACGGTGCACACTGCCTACCATGACCTAGCCAAAGCCTTTGACACCATTCCCTACTCTGGTATAATAGATAAACTCTCTCAACTAGGTATCAATCCGTATGTTACCAGATGGGTAGCAAACTGGCTCACTGATAGAACCCACCTAGTCAAACTAGGGGAAGCCACTTCTAGCAGTAGACCCGTAACCAACTGCGTACCCCAGGGTTCAGTCTTTGGGGCCTCTGTTATTTGGGATATACTTTTCTGAGGTGCAGGCCAAAACCAGTGGGCTATAGCTAACCAGGTTTGCAGATGACTGCAAACTGGGTGGATTACTAACAAATGCATCATCCGCTTTGGGGAGAGTGATGTCCCTACAAATTATCACATTGATAACAATGTTTTAAGCATGCAGTCAGTCGTGAGGGATTTGGGCAGCCAGGTTGATAGCAACCTGACTTTTTACCATCATATTGTTTCTATTATACAGGAAGCCTTCTACATGGCCCACCTCATAAGTACGGGTATCTCATCCACGGATAGGGAGGTCATAACATCCCTGTATTCTTCCCTTATAAGGCCCATTATTGAGTACAATGCCCCTTTTGGCATGTACCTCGCAAAGCACATGCAGCAGCTGGAGAGGCCATAGAGGTTCTTTACCAGGAGAATCCCGTTCCTTAAACATCTACCATACACAGGCTAAAAGCCCTATCCCTCTACTCCGTTTCATACAGACTCCTCAGAAGTGGCCTCTGTCTGGCATACAAGGTGATCACGGGCCCCATCCTGATGGGACTGCTGCATAACCACAAGTCAAACTCTACTCAAGTAACTTGCAAGTGCAGCCTCAACGTGGTCTGCAACATCAACAGGACTTGGTGGGACAGATTTGTGTCCCAGAGGCTCCCCCATCTGTGGAATAGACTCCCTCTCCATTTCAAGCAGACTAGCTCTTTACTCCTTTTTAAGCGCAATCTGGATAACTGGATGGAAAACAGAAAATATACCCGTGGAATTCCACCCATGTCCCTGCTGGACAGGGGCATCTGGTGCTGACTTGTCCAAACATGGCCTAAACTCTTAGCTAGGCGTATAAGGGCCTTATGGCCAATAGCATAATAATCTTCTATGATCCTGCGAACAATGTGTCAACTGAGATCTTAACACAATATTTCCTTTACCTTGAAAAACAGACTGATGGCAAATATATGCATTGGCCATTTATAGGTTCATAGGTTCATACTAGGCTATCTGCCCTAGGGCATTTATAAGCCTAGCCAGTGTGTGTGTGGCTTTCGCCACCCATTTTAAATTAATTTTGCTATGCCTTTTTTTGAGGTTAGTATACTGTGCCTCTGTCTAACAGTGACACAAGTGATAGCCGGGGTAAACCTACGATCTCCCATCCACTCATCAAGATTCCTCTTGAAGAGAGTCAATGTGGGACTCTGCCTAACCTGGATTGGGATTTTATTCCAGAGTGAAGGGAGCCTCTGGGTTATGAATCTGTCCCTCCAGCATGTCCTATTTATTTCAGTGCTGAGGTTCAAGTCTCTCGAGCGCGTAGCTCGATGGGATTTGGATTTTCTGAGGTGCAGCTTGTCCATTAATTCCGGGTTGGACATGGCTTTATACGTCGGGCACAGATCGCCTCTGAGCAGGATGTTTGCCACTGAGTAGAGCTGGAGTTTCTTTAACCGGGCAGCATATGGCATCTGTTTGAGCCCTTTGATCCTCTTGGTGAGGTACTTTTGGGGTCTTTCCAGTTGCTGCAGGTGTCTGGTAAGGTACATCCCAAAACGGGCATTGTACTCAATTATGGGCCTGATGAGGGATGAGTAAAGAGGCACGATGACCTCCCCTGATCTAGATGTGAATCCCTTCATGATTAGGTGGGCTATATAAAATGTTTTTCTAACCACTTTGGCCACGTGGTTGTCAAATGAGAGATTGCTATCAAATTGGGTCCCCAGGTCCCTAATGACTTCTTCTGTACTTAATGGATTACCACCTATGTGGTAATTTGTGGGAACTTTGTTTTTGCCAAAGGGGATGACTATACACTTTTTGGCGTTTAGCTTGAGGCCATGGCTCTGGCACCAGTTGTCTGTTTCTATGAGGCCCTTTTGGAGGATGCTTGTGTCGGCTGGAGAGTTGATTATGGCACCCAGTTTGCAGTCATCTGCGAACTTGGTCAGCCACAGTCCTTCCGTGTTGGCCTGTACCGCCGAGAAATATATACTGAACAAGAGAGGTCCCAGGACTGAGCCTTGTGGGACGCCACTTGTAACTGGTTTGGAGTCTGACATGGCTCCAGCAATTCTAACCATGTGGGTTCTGTCCTTGAGCCCATTTGCAACCCATCTAGTGACATAGGGGTTTATATTTAAGCTGGTGAGCTTATCTATAATGCCCGAGTGGGGTATTGTATCGAAGGCTTTTGCGAGGCCAGGTAGGCTGTGTGGACCACCTTCCCCTCGTCAATGGCCTTGGTGACTGTTTCAAAGAAATCGACCAGGTTTAAGAGGCAGGATCTGCCCTTAACAAAGCCAAACTGGGTAGGATCCAGTGTCTGTAGGTCCCCAATATCTTTATTTATGAGGTCCATGATGATCCTTTCCATATCTTTGCAGACCAAGCTAGTCAGGCTTATTAAAGATAGTTTCCAGGATCCGTTGAGGCACCACCTTTGTGGAGAGGGACCACTGTTGCTGTACGCCACTCTTTGGATACATATCCTGTAGTAAGGCTAAGATTGAACAGTAGTTTTATGTTTGGGTTTAGCTCTTCTTGGAGTTCATGTAGGAAGCAGCCCGGGACACCATCTGGTCCCATTGATGCTGTGTTTTTTGCTTTGGAGAGGGCGGCTCTTACCTGAGCATCTGATATGTAAGGGGGGCAGCACTCTGTTGGGATAGATATTTGCCCTTTTGGTGGGGAGGGGGGGGAGAAGTTTGCACTGAACCTGTCAGCTAGGATGTTGGCAATGTCTGTGGGCTCTGTGTATTTTTTGTCATTTTGGACTAATTCTGAGCATATCTGGGAATTCCCACCCAGGTTCCTAACATAACTAAAGAAAGCCTTGTGATTATCCTTGGTGTCTTGTGCAATTTTTCTCTCGAAGCTGGCCTTAGACGATTTTATGAGTGCCCGTAGTTTTTTGCTAATACTGATCAGAGATGCCTTCCCTTTTTGGGATTTTTCTCTATCATGTAGTAGCTTCCTCCTTCTATTGTATGGTTTTGTTTATGGCTGGGGTCCACCAGACAGGACGTCTGCCTTTGGAGGATTGGGTCTTGGTTTTATTTGGGATTGCATGATCCATGCATTCCTGAAGGTGTTCATAGAATGCGTTTATAAAGGATTCTGCGGTCTGGGCCGTATTTTCCACAGGCCCGGGGGCTTTGAAGGATTCTGCCTCGGTTTTGAGGCGTGTGAAATTTGCTTTAGAGAAGTTTTTCACTGTGGTTTTCTGGGCAGGGGGTGGGGTCGGGATGTGAATATCCAGTGAGATTAGTTTATGGTCTGATCTTACCAGTGAGGGATACATTTCTGGTCTGGAGCATAGTGTCCCCATGTTGGTGATGATCAGGTCCAGTATGTTTTCCCCTTTTGTGGGAGTGGTAACAAGTTGTTCCATAGCATTTGAGTTTATAAATTCTAGGAACCTTTGGGCTAGGGTGTTGGAGCTAGAGTAATGCTCCCAGTCTATGTTTGGGTAGTTGAAGTCACCCAATATAATGGTGTTTGGAGAGACCTTCATATTTTCCAGTATTCTCAGGTAGGCCGAGTGGGGTTCCTGTGTTTGGGAGGGTGGTCTGTAGCAGGCTATAAACTGGAAGGCAGTTTTACCCACTGTTAGTTGCACATGGATAGTCTCTGATGCTCCGTGCTGTGCCACCAACCTGGAGGTGTGGGTATCTTTGACGAATATTGATACTCCCTCCTTTTGTGGTTCGGTCCAAGTTTTGGGCCGAAAAGCATGGTATGAGGTATAACCTGGTAGTGCTGGGGTGCTCTTGGGAGCCTTGAACCAGGTTTCTGTTACTGCACAGATAACGATGTTCTCCATGCTAAGGAGAGTTTTGAGTGCGTGCATCTTGAGGTTTAGACTTCTGGCGTTGAGTAGCATTACTCTTAGTTTCTTATCCCTTGTGATACCTATGGAGGTGGGTTTGTCTTTTGAGTCTTGCCTAAAAAAGGCACTATGGGGGTAGCAAGAGCCTTTGCCAATATCCGAAAGCCCAGGGGTGACTGTTGCAAGCCATCCCTAGCGAAGCATCGTGGCTTGTCGAGCATGTCATCCCAGGCTGACAGGCATTGGATCCCCTTTGAATGACACCAATACTTAAGCCAATTGTTGAAATTGATCATCTTGTCTTCATATTGTGGCATCATTCTTGGTGAGGGTAAGATGCTACTCAAGGTCAGGGTCATACCGGCCTGGGCTACATGCTCAGAGAGCTCCTCTGTCTCTCTTCATGTAGTCCAGCTCCCTAAATGCTAAAAATCTGTCTAATGATAAAGCTGTCTGCCAGGCAATTAGTTAGCTTTTAGCAGTTCACATATGCAATATCTTGTTTACGTGGTACTCTGAGGTTTATAAGGCAGTCATAAAATCAGGGTACATGAATTTGCACATTGATCATATGGTCTTCTGACCTGATCCACTGAATACTGGTTTGGTAACCATAATCTTTATAGAGAGAGGGGTGTGCTTAAATTGTCTCAGTATTTGATGCAACTAGATTTGATTAATACAACAGCATTGTCAGGCTTGTCACACTTTTGCTTTTGGGTACATTTACATTTGTTTAGTACCAGCTGTTTGTCAGAAGTCTGTGATTACATTTGTCACCAGAAATGAATTCGCCCTCAAAAAGAAACATTTAAGACTTCTTTGGTCACATTAAATGATTAAGTCCCACCAATAATACTGAAATGCACAATCAAGTGCAACAAAAATATTTTACTTAATCACTTAGTGAAAACATGAGTAAAACAGCCTCATAACTAAAAACAGTATCATAATTTAGTAGCCTTTTGTTTCAAATACATTTAATATTCATGGAGTCCTTCAGACCTAGTATCTTTATTGCTTGCAACTTTAGCCTTCAACATAGCAACTTAATATCCAATAACAGTACTTTGAAATGTTACCGTATAGCTAGGAATTCCACATTCTACTTCTACATATGCAAACAGACTGTGGAATGAGTAGGTAAAACTCTATAACATTTCGTAAGTACCTGAACCATATTTGAAATGTGTCCATTTGTGGTCCGCTGCACAGTTCAAATGTTTTCAAGAATTCAAATTCCACGTGCACGGAAGACAAAGACTTAAACAATTAATCGCACAGAAGCAGAAGACTGTTTTCGTCTTCTGCGTCTGTGTGCGATCGGATGCAAAAAAAAAAATTTTTTTATTATTTAAAAGAAAATTGATTTGACATTTTTTTCTGGACAATTTGCTGTCCTTTCAGTTTTCTGGACAATGTCCCTTAATTCTGGGCAGTCCAGAAAAATTCTGGACAGTTGGCAACCCTATGACATTGCACATGTCATGGTGTGAAAGAAACTGTATAGTACAGCATGTAACACAATAGGTCCATTTTTATAAAGCTATCTTACATACACTTGCACTTTTGTAAAGCAACCAGTAACTGCAAGACAATGTATATCACGTCAAATATACAACGTTAAAAGAAAAAGACGAATCCTCAAGAAGAGTAGCGCGTTAGGAGTGTTGCCCTGATAATGAAAAAGTACCTTCTTGGAAGTTTCTGAACTGTGTTGATAAGGTAAGTTTTCGTAGCATGATGGTAGGCACTGCTGTGTGGTATTATCACAAGACATGATGTTGAGAACATGTGCCCACCTAGGCTCGCCACTGCCGATTAGCATTTTAAAGCCACTTTGGCAGCAGCTTTATACTGCTGGTGTCATTTGATGGAGATCAGTTTGTTGGCTTTGTAAGTATGGAAAGGTGGGGGGGATAGATAGGAAGGTTGAAAAAGGGAGAAACAAACTGGTGCTATAAGAGGGCTATATGGGAGGTGGTACAGGAGGTTTTTTTAATTTATTTACTTTGTGGAAGTAGGTCTGTTTTTCTGAAATGTATGCAAGAGAAGGAGAAAGTGTAGTAAGGGAAAGGATGATGGAGGAGAGATAAGGGTGTGAAAGTAACACTGAGATGAGGACAAGATAGGTGGTTGGGTGATAACACAGTATGTTGAACTCACAAATGGAAGAGAAGAACAGAGAAAACAGACTATGTACAAATGGTGATGGAGAGGAATTGTGGAAACGGCTGGTGGGTTTAACACGAAAGGGTGGGGGCACAAGTGATGGGGACATGGGACCAGTGCAGCAGTCATCACAGTCATGATGTCCTTGGACTGAGTCCTGCCTGGGTGGAGCCTGAGTGGGCAGACCTTGTTGAGGGAGTAACTGCCTTTAGTGGCTGTGTGGGTAGAGTTGTTTGGGGCAGAGTGTCTTGCACTCACTACAGGGGACTTCGGACTCTTCAGCTCTCCACAGCCCTCTCATGTGTAGCACCTACCATTTTTTGCAGTTTGGCTGCTGCTGTTCTAGGCTGCTTCACGGGTCTATATTAGAACACCGAACATTCAAAATGTCGAGTGTTCTAATATCGAACCCTAGCAATCGAAAATACAAAACACGAACATTCGAAACAGCAAATTTTTTCCTAGGGAAAAAATTTGCTGTTCCAAAACACATAACACACAACACAAGCACATCAAACAAACAGCAATCCACACACACACACCTAACCCTACACTAATACATACACCACTAACTATCCACTTACCTTATCCCAAACCATAACCCTAAGCTCCGTCACTATTGCACAGTCACCTCATCTGCGCTCTAACCCTAACTCACCTAACCCACACGTCCACACAATCGCACACTTACCTGACCCGCGCCCTAACTCACCTAACCCGCCCTAACCCACACGTCCACACAATCGCACACTTACCTGAACCTGACCCGTAACTTTCCACCAGAGCTCTGAAAATACCGAAGCAACAGAAACAGACAACCAAATTCTTTCCCTTGGAAAGAATTAGGTTTCCTGTTACTTCGATATTAGAACACTTGATATTTCAAATGTTCGGTGTTCTAATATAGACCCCTGCTTCACTGCAGGATGCTTGCAGGGGAAGAGCCCCCACTCCTGCCCTACAAAGTAGGTTTGTGACTAGCTGTGAGGACACTGTGCAATAATTAATAATAATAATAATAATAATAATAGTGGTGGTATTTTTGGTTTGATACAAAGAGGGTTCCTGTGGGACTGGAAAACCTGCCAGCCTTATATGGTAGAGGTGGCAGTTGAGAACATTCTCTAACTATGCTTCAAAAAAAAAAAAATAGGGAAATATTGGAACACTTTGCTGTTTGATGCTGTGGCAGCTGTAGTGTGTTATACAAATAAACTGTAAGCTGGCACTGTATGGCCGCAGCCTATGCCTATCTGCAAGTATACTGCTGAGTACAGAAAGAAACGGCTATCTTATGAAATGATTCCTTGATTCAAACAATGTGCCCCTATGTTGCGTATAATTGCAAGTATGATTTAAAGTATGCCCGTGTGTTACATATAACTGCAAATAATCCATTGAGTACTGTAAGGAATACCTGTCTGTTAAAGTGGGTTGTTGGTCCTCCTTTCCAAGTTTAATTTATTCACTGTGTTATTTACTTAGTAGGCCACTACCATATACCTAACTGCAAAAATACCACTGATTAGTGTGGTGTTCCTGCTATTGCAATGGTTTATCCTCACCCTTTGCATAACCTAAATATAATGGAAGCTTAGTGTTCTACAGAGGGCAAAAACTTTCCATAATTTGATAACCTTTTACACTGAAAATGCGTACCTTAGGTGTATGTTAAATTAATTTTCTGCTGATTGGTGTTAGGCACAGAGTTTGTGTAACTTTTGCAGTGGTTTAATTGGATAAACATACGGACTTCGCATTGCCTCAGCAGTGCTGACCCATGTCTACATTGTAATTGTTGTAATAGGCAGATTACATTTCCATTACCTCATTAATTTTTACCAGTAGCTACATAGTTAAATAGTACTACTGTTCAAGAAGTAATGACTGTAACATAAGTGAGGCTAAATAGGTGTTTGTGTTGGGAGCAGGCTATCGGTGGCACAATTGTCAGGTGCCAGTGTTGAGTACACTACCGCCATAGCCTTATGAAGCAACTTCAAAATGAATGCTGATACTGCATTTGCATTCACTGCTGAAGTGCTGACGATTTAAAAGGTGATTTAAGCTGCTTGTTACACATGTAGCAAGCAGGTTGCTCTGGGTTCATTTCCAAGTGCAGAAAGCATTCTTGTCTCTCTGTTTGGGACACAGGGTGTCACCTGATATAGTTATAATTATTTTTGACTCTTGACTGTCAAATTAAATATGCAAACTGCAGTGGTGTTAGTACCTCAGCCATGTTGTCCCATAGCTATGGTTTTCTTGTATGTCTTTGATATTGCAGTAGCACTGAAGACTTGGTGATTAATTCTAGTCTATACTTCTCTCCTGCCACCTGCTGGGCAAGCTTGTTAGGCTGCCTTGCAGAATGCCATCAATATGGTGGTGGCATTGCTTACCAGTGCAGGGTATTCCAGTGAGTTCTGACTACTCATCAGCAAGATTTGTCTATATATCTGTCCATCTGAAGGTACCAATAGACATCGCTTGCAGCCTGCCTTTGTAGATGGTGCAATACAGGTGGGCAGAGTCAAGTATGACTTCTGGGATTTGAAATGTACCCCATGCAGTGTGACTGTAATCAGCTCGGATATCTAACAGGCTGCAAAAGTACATTTACTTAGACAGTGCAGTTACTTGTGCATTAATCTGTAGCTGTGCATTCCTGGTTTTGTAAACTTGCCTACAATATTAGCTGTGCTTGCACATGTGTTCCTTTAATGCGATTTATAGAACTGTGTGCCTGCACTATTCATTTACATAAGAACATTGTAAAGTCAAAATATTTTGAAGCTTAATGAGCATCACCATTTTGTGTGCTGCTGGTTGCAACAAGTATACAAAGATTGTCAGAAAACAAAAGTTAAAGGGGATAGTCTATGAAAGTGTAATAAGGGCATAGTAGAGCAAGAATAATCTAATCTTTTTGTACCCTGAAAAGTGCCCGATTGTAACATTAAATACATTGCCTCCTCAAAAATGTCTTTCAGTAGGCGTGGGAATGTCCTGTTTATCCAAAGCTTGGAATTGCATATCCTTGTCTAAAGTATTAAGTTCTTCAAAACCCATTTGCTTGTTTTAGGTTATATTGTACATGTCTGCTAGAATCATTAAATTGGTAATGATCACATGCCATTAAGAACAACCCCCCCCCCATAATGTTCCTGTCTGGAGCCTTGCTGAGAGATACCAAATTACTTATTTAAATTTCTCCAGTGGTGGCTTCAAATCAAAGAGGGGCTGCAGGAGACAGCTGAATGGGTGCGGCCAATGGGAAGGGGTGTAGTCAACTAAAAGGGGTGGAGATATGGTGCAGTGGGATCAGTGCTGAACATGCTAATTTACATGAAATAAATGCTCAGTCACTATGGCACATGCTGAATACTCTACACAGCACACATTGTTACATGTATATACAGGTTGGTTTAAAGACTTACTCTGAAATATGCTGCAAACAGTACTTCGTACTCTGTTTCTGCATCTGATGAGAAGCTGCAGTCTGGAGCACATCAGGTCATACTAGATTCCCCCTCCCCTTTTTCATGGAGGCGTAAAAGGGACTAAACTTCTAAGTATTGTATTTTTCTTTGCCCTGCCCTGTGACTCGTGCCATTGCTGAAAAGAGCCCAAGAAATACCAGTACACTGTCTTCTTAATAAATAAACAAATTTAATTAACATCTGGGAAAGAACCCCTTTGCTGTCATTTGTTATTGACTTGCCATGTCAACTACATTTACTGTGCCAAAGTGGCTAAAACCATAAATTAATGCAGAGCATCATGATATAATAGCAGGAGAAGGAATGGTACTGCAAGGTTGCAGAACTCATAGAAAAACGCAGAAAGGTCAAGTAAGGGAAAAGGGGGAAAACAAGGTGCAGTTAAGTTTAAGCCTAAGAGACGCACACAATAAAAATACTTGCACTAAAACATTAAGCTATGCAGGCAAAACTAGGAGAAGATTAGGAGGAAACAGGATGCATATAATTAGGAAAAAGAATGTCTGGTAAAAGGAAGCAGTGCAAGTTGGAAGGGTGGGGACTGTGATGTGATTAA
The DNA here is from genome assembly GCF_019279795.1 of Protopterus annectens. Classification (NCBI taxonomy): domain Eukaryota; kingdom Metazoa; phylum Chordata; order Ceratodontiformes; family Protopteridae; genus Protopterus; species Protopterus annectens. The sequence goes on from NC_056739.1 coordinate 644,628,726, forward strand.
GATGTTCATGGTAAGATAAAAGTGAAAGTATTTTGGTTGGATCAGAAATAAAATAAAGCAATGGGAAATGCAGAGGCAGGAGACTGGTAGCTGTAAAAGGGTAGGAAGAGGCAGGATATGGGGAAGAATTAGTGGAGAGGTAGCAAAAAGGAGTTAATAGGAGAACGGGTACATAAAGCAACTACACAGCATTCTGGCATTGCTATAAATTTCAAGACATACAGTCACTAAAACAGAACATCAGCAGTAAGTAGAAGCAAATTGTCCACCTGATAAATCCTGAGACAGTTAATGACAACATTATACAATCTTACAAGCAGAAGTCAAATGGTTTCATTGAGGGTTCTGTCACTCATCTCCATAAATATGGTTGGGTCATCATTAAATCAAATCAAGAATGTTGGCTCTGTAGTACTGGACAAAATTTCTAGTCAACAGCTAACTGAACCTGTGTTTACTATGTTCCCATTAAATAATCTTAAATTACTCAAAAGTATGTCTCAGAACTCTGACATCTGTTGTTCATATCCACAAAGGTGTACCCCAACCAGACCCTAGGTCATGTCCATTGAAACTTGTCTCATTGTTTTAAAACTTCAAAGCAGTCATGGTCAATGAGCTGACTGTACAGAGCCCATCATGATTTGTTCAAAATATCTGATATAATTACCCACAGAAGAAGTAAGGAACAGAAGAAGTAAGGAACTGGAACACAAACATGGCAACATTAATGTTACTGGCCATGTAATGAAGTGGATGAGCAGCTGGTTGAATAGCAGAGGTCTGTAAGATACATACACTATGAATCAGATTATGACTACTGGCATCCTGTGAGAGCCAGCATTTGCCCCTGCTTTTTGGAACTTTGTTTTCCCTAATGCCCAGATAGTCAAACATTTCTGATTAATAAATTGCCCAAATGATTGCAAGTTAGATAGCATCTACTGTATCAGATTCCACGGCTCTACAGTGTATTTCAGGTAATAGCCATTGTTGTACTGACTGTAATAAGGCTTTCAGTCAGAGTCAAAAGATGCAGCATAGTATTTTTTGAGGGGGACATTATCCCTTGCAACTCCATCATTGAAAGTAATTCCCTAAAAAGAAATCTGTAAACACTACTAATTGATAGTCTACACATTAACTGGAATGTTATGCCACTTATAAAGAAAGCCTTTGGACTAGCTCATACTTTTATAAACATGTATACCAAGCCATAATGGAAAACATAACTTTTTAAGACTTCTCCTCCCTTATCTGCATTTTAACACTGTGCAGCATTATGTGGCATCCAAACTCAGTACCTCACTCACCTTGAGAAGCAACAAAATTTATTATAAAAAATGAGTGGATTAACAACACAGACACTCTGTCACATTAAATGAGCTGTCTCTAATCTCTGTCTTATATTCAGGGCCTTGACAGACTCTCTTTTCTTTAAAAATGTGTGCCTTAAGCACACGCGGAGTAGAAAGTAACACGCATGCATATAATTATATACTAAGTGCACAGTAGTAATACAATTAAGCTTGACACGTATATTAAATAATACAGAGCTCTACATATAATCTAGTTACAAAAGGAGCTCTGCCAGTGCCACCCACACCTCTCATAAGGAAAATCTCATGACTTGATAAGAGGCATGTTGACTTCAAGTTCAGTTACACACGTACCTCAAAAAAACGACTGATCATAATGATGATGACTCAGTGATTAAGGGGTTGAGACTGTCTGTTTCCTGACCATCACGAACAACAACAGATTAAGTAAAGGCTTTTTTTTTTTTCTTTAGTAGCCTATGATTCAGGAATCCAGAAATCTTTTTCCTTCCTTACTAGCAAGTCAAGGGCCCAAAGAAAGCAATTTACAAGCAATCCTAACTCAGATACACCATACGGTAGCGCTATCAGCAACTGCAAGTAACCGAATCAAAAAATAACTGTCCTTTCCTGCACTGCCTGCTTATACTGATTGGTTCTCACTCTCTTTTCCAGAAAGAGAGCGAGAACCAATCAGTAGTCATCCTGCCATTCACGTCATGTATGTGACTGCGGACGTGGCACTCCACCCCCCCTTCCACTTTACTGTGCGGTTACCGCACAGACTCTTGGGCATCACACACTGATGCAGAACTGTCCCTACTCTGGACTGTCTTTACAGCAGTCTGAGACAGTCCAGCTTCAGAGAAAAAAAAATGGAACTCGTCGAGCAATGAGCATGTGCAGTTCTGGGATTTTGCGAGTCAGTCGGACTTGTTTTTTTACAGCAAGTCAGCCAGTTTTTTTTATTTAAAAATGTTTTATTGTGGAAGTTGTCTTTTTATCTTTTTCTTCACACAGCTGGTGGGGGCTGCAGTCCGATGCCACGAGCCGCCCCTGAATTTCTCCTATACTGGCCTTCCCTTTCATAATAAACATTTTGAAGAATTTGCCCACCTGACACTTTATTTAAAACCTCCTGATTATAAATTTGCATTTTTTTAAAGGTGAAATGTATTAAATGACTTCCTTCTCTGACCGTCTCTCTGGGATATTCATGGCAATTCGTGAGTAAATCCCTTGGTATAAAGGTAAGAGCAGACAGCTGAGTAATTTCCAGCCTAATAGTAGTATGCAATGGGCTCATCTGATGCCCCGTGCAGTTCCCATATTGGCGCCTGAAGAACAACAACAAAAAAATAAAGTAAAAACTGAATCAAGCTGATTGTTACAAATATAACAAGGAACTTACTACAAGCTACCCTACACTAAATGTTTCAGCCATGACTGTAAATACATTATCTCTTTTCATAAATGATTGCTGGTAGTGCACTTTTGCAGTATTGGGATTTGCCAGTCATGCCCCCGACTGCTTTCACCCAGAGCAGTTGCCCTGTTCACCCCACCCTAATTATGGCTTACCGTCTCGTCTACAACTTTGTAAAGTATGGTGACTTATCAATCCATAGATGCCTAGTTGTATACTAGGCTAATGACCGCCAGGGCGTTTATAAACCTGGCTGTTCAGTCCAACCCAACAGTGCCCCCATGTATTGTGGGTGTTTGTTGGGAAGTTTTTAGATATCATGAGGGGGTATGTTAGTAGTTTGTGTATTATTATCCATCAGCCCCTGCCTATCAGAGGTGTAGGGTTCAGTTCCTGGGTGAATTTCTGATTTCCCTTCCATTGGTCAGGGTTATGTTTTAAATAAGGTTAGGGATGGACTCTGCTTCACATGGATGGGGGATCCTGTTTCAGAGTATGGGAATCTCTTGTGACACACACCTGTCTCACAACGTACTGTACTAATGTCACTGGCAAAATTTAAATCCTTGAATCTAGTGGTTCTGATGTTCATTTTGCAGATGTGCGCAAAGTACATCAGAGCTGGATCTACGGATGTCTTGTATGCAGGGCATAGTTCGCTTCTCAGTTACCAGTAGGAGGCCCCAGTGAGAGATGACTTTTACCACTTTGCTTACTTTTCTTGTCTCTGAATATTTTTTTCTTTAAGGTTGTCTTTGATGTCTGTTACTTTATTTAGAAAAGCTGCCTTTCGTTAGTTTTGTGTTGTATGTAGTTTAGGACCTTTATTTTTTTATTTATTTTACATTTGTTGACCGGGATAGTCCGACTGGATACATGTCCATTTTTCAGCGGAGGCCTGGGGAGAAAAGCTCTAAACACAACATACAGGAAAAATCATACCAGTACATGTTGCAAACAGTTTACAGACTGTTCAGTCAAGCAAGTTATACATTCAATCATTATTAAACTTGTATAAGTATCTAAACTAACAATTATGTCACAGCTTGTATGTAGTATAAAGTACTGTTTGGCACACAGTTATGGAAAAGAGCTAGTCAGGATTAGAACAAGGACATAACCAGTGTGTCTTAAAATGCTGTCTGAGACTTTTTTTGAATTGCGTTAGTGAAGATACTGGAGTAAGTTCGGCAGGAAGGGAGTTCCAAATTTTGCTGAACCAGCAGTCTGTCTGTTAGATGAACGAAGTGGCCTGAGGTTGCAGGCATATTTTCAGATTGGTTGACTACTTTATATGTCACTATAAGCTGGTTGTATTGAAGTAGGCTAGGTAATTCAAGCCACCCTAGAAGATTTAGGTTGTGACAGTGGTGTGTCCTAAATGCCGTGCCTGTGGTAAATCTAGCAGTTTGGTTATAACAGCTAGAGAGCTTGCTAAGGTCTGATTTGTTCAGATTGGTGAGTAAAGGGGAGGCATAAAGAAGGGTAGAAAGTAGATGGGAATGGGCAGTAGCAGTTATAGCAAGTGGAGTAAGGAAAGGTTTAATCTTCTAAAGGGAGCCAAGTTTTTTATTAATGGTTTTAATAGTTTGGTTGACATGCATATCAAATTTAAGGTTATTATCTACTATAACACCTAAGAGTTTAGTTTGGGCTTCTGGGGAGATAATGGTGCCATTATTAGATTTAATGGTAAAGAATAGTGATGACCTACGAGTGGGGGGAAAAGCAGCAGTTTTGTTTTGTTAGGGTTTAAGATCAGATGATTATTAGACAATTTTCAACAGTGTTAAATGTCTTCTGGGACAATGTCATTAGTTTTGTCTGGGAGGTAGCTGAGCAGATTAAAGTTGAGTCATCTGCATATTGAATGCAGGCTGCATCTGGGATGACAGAGTGGAGGTCATTAATAAAGATGGAGAAAAGAAGGGGTCCTGGTATAGAGCCCTGGGGGACTCTTAGGGTGATGGGTAGAATGGAGGATAGTTTGCCCTGCCATAGGGCGGCCTGTTGTATACCACAGAGGTAGGATTGAAACCATTGGTGAGCGTGCCTTATCTAAGGAGAAGGCCTTCAAAGTATGGATGAGTTTTTGGTGGTAACCATATTGAAGGCCTTGGGAGAGATCAAGAAAGAGGGCTGAGGTTAGTTTATTTCTGTTATGGTTTATGACATCAGAGAAGGAAAGGAGAGCTGAGGTAGTACTATGAAATGGCCTAAAGCCATGCTGAGAGCTGGCCAACAGATTTCTCTGGATAAGATAGTGCAGGAGTTGTGTGTGGATGCACATCTCCATAATTTTAGCCAGCGGTGACCGAATAGCTATGGGTCTGAAGTTTGACAGTTCAATGGAGCTTCCTCCTTTATGGAGTGGTATAACATGGGATATTTTCCATATGGAGGGGATGGTAGCTTCAGATATGGTTCTACTGATTTAAGATGGAGATGGGGTATACTATGGCATCTTGCAGCTTTTTGTAGATGCTCTGCAGGGAGGAGATCAGCAGATAGGGTGGTTGGCTTTAACTTCTTAATTAGGGCACCGAAAAGTGAAATAGGTGCTGGTTGAAAGCTAAAGGAGAGTTGGGTACTGAGTATAGTGGCAGTTGAGTTAGAGCAACTGGGAGTTAGCTGACTAGCTAGTGTAAAGAAACTGTTAAATGTGTTGGCAACATCCTCCGGGGGTTTTGGTTGGAAGATGAAGGGGGTTGGAGTGGTGGTTTGACCTGGGTGAAGAAGTTTGTTTATTCTTGCCCAGAATTTTAGAGGTTTGTTTTGATGTTTCTGTTGAAGATGGCAGTAAAAAATGTTTTTGTTTAACATAACAGATTTCTTTGTGTCATTCCTTAATTGCCGATATCTTAGTTGATCTAGTGTTTTTTGTGGCATGCCAAGTGGCCCATGCCTTGTTTCGAAGTAAGATTTTTAATTTGGCATGTTTTGAAAGCCACAGTGCAATTTTTGCTTTGGTTTTAATAGAGCGAGCAGGAGTGGGAGTGTCTGGGATGGCAAGGAAATTTGTATTAAAATATGCTACAGCTTCATCCAATGGTAATTGTTTTAGGACTGACCAGTTACATAATTTTGAGTTCATTTTGGAAATTGGTGAGGTTAAAGTTCCTATTTCTTATAGTTTTGTAGATGGGCTGGTAGGAGTTTTGTAGATGGGCTGGTGGGAGTCATCAGCCTTGTACTTATGTAGGTAAAAGTGGTCACTTAGGTCTTCAGGGAGGGTCCCTGACATATGCATATGGGGATGGTTATTGATAAGTGTCCAGTTCAGGATACTTTTCTTTGTAATTGGGTTTGCCAATCCTGGCGGAGGAGGGTATGTTCTGTGTAAACCCATGTAGGTTTACGTGGGTTGTAGGAGATTCCGAGGAACAGTTGTTCCAGTCAGTGTTGAAGTCCCCGAGAACAATGGTTTCTTGGGGATAGGTACTGCATAACCAATGGAGGATGTCTTCTAGTGTGTTTATTACCTGGGGGAATGTAGCCACAGATTATGTTTATACATTTGTTTTTGTTAATTTGCAGTTTGGTTATAAGAATTTCTGCATTATTAACCTGGGGTGGTTGTAAGGAGTCCTTAGTAATATTTAGTGTAGTTTTATAAAGCTACCCCACCACCTCTCCTAGTATGACTGTCTAATCGGAGTATGTTGTACCCTGGTGGTAATACCTCATTGTCAATAGTTGCCGGTTTTAGCCAACTTCTGTTTAGACATAATATCAGGGGAGTGAACTGCGAAAAGGGCATGCAGGTTATGGACCTTATTATTTATGCTTCCAGTATTTGTGGCAGACCAGAAATGAATTTGGGGATCTATTTGTAGGTATTATGTTAGGGGAATTAGTAGTTTGGGATTCTGAGGTTGTGTTGTAAGCTAATTATGAGTTTTAGTATTTTGATTGTCAGCTTTTGATTGTTTGTTTTTGGGGCTGATATGTCAGCCCCAAAAACGAACACTATCAAAAGCTGATAAAATCCTAAAATCCAGATCTAATAGGTTGGTAGTTTTTTAGGGGTTAAGGGTTTAGTTGTGAGGCTTTCTGTGTTTGATACTATTGGGGTGGTAGTTTGGGTCTTTGGGTAGAATCCTAGGTAATGTTGATTTTTCATAGCTGGTGAGGAGATATGAAATGAGCAGTAAAGGTAGGACAGAGAGTGATAGCTTTGGTTTTGGTGATAATGTTGCAAATAGCTGAGACATTATGGTGGTAAAGTATTTAAGCAGTAATATATTAAGAAGATTAGGAAGTTTGCGGCAGGTATGGGGAGTGCTATTAATTGGGTGGTTCTAGCTGATTGGTCGTAAAGGAGGGGAGCGGTTATATAACTTTAAATTTAGCACTACTGGGGGCAGGTGAGATTTAGGGGCAGGGTGGGGTGCAGAGTGAGCCTGAGTGTAGCGGGGCTTAACCAACCCACAAGTTACCTGAAGGCTGTACATGCAATGCAAGTACTATAATGCATGCAAATGACCTGTCTTTAGCATTAAACTGCTGGGTTAGACTACAGTAGCAATGAGGCACAGGCTGTAAAGGAAAGGGGAAAGAGGTTGAGTGAACAGAAATGATCCCTGGAAACCCTGAGGCAGCTTGCCAGACCACAGTAGAAACAATCAGTTAGTGTGCCTCAAGACAGTGGAGCAGTTAAGAGTAGGCTATTCCTAGAGGTAAAAAACGTACGCATGTAATAGCAACCTAACACATGCTGCTTTATTAGGTCTATATAGTTTTGCAGCTCGTGATATTAGCAGTTGCTAAAAAGAGAGCAGAACGGAGGGAGAAAGTTCAAGGGAAAGGGTAGGGGAGTCCAACACTATTTGACTGAGTGAGTGAGCGTGCCCCATAGACAAATAAGCACTAAAGTGTTTCACTATAGAAACTTGCCTAGTACAACAGGAAGATTAATGAAACTAATAGGTCCCCTGCAGGTGAGATGAATGCTTATATTTCTTGCCACGAGGAACCTGCAAAGGGGTGGGAGATCCAGTTAAGCAGGGTTAGTCTGGTGTACTCACTGGAAAAAATGCGAATAGCAGCTATAAGAGGAAAAATAAATGTTGGGCCAGGAGTTTTAGGAGGGATGTAGGACAGAAGATATATGATCACTAAGGAAGTATCTCAGCATAGACATGGCAGAACTAGACAGGGAGGATAGCAGACATGGTTTTTAATAAAAAGGGCTAGAGGGAGTGAAACAACAGCAAAGATGGGTGTGAGAAAGGAAAGTAGGAGGCCGTAAGAGAAGGCAGATAGATTAGTACAGCAGAAGTATCAGAAAGGAGGTAGTAGAACACAATATATACAGTAAATCATTTTACAAAATGCAATCGGTAGACATTGGTTACTGTAACTCCTTTAAGGGAGTGTATACAAGTTTAAGAAAAAAACACAACAGCACAGTATATATCGGTTAACTTGAGTAAAATTAGCCCTACAAGCAAAGCAGCTTAAATAGACATGAGATGGTAAGTAGAACACTGTATAGCAAGTAAAAACATTTTACAAAATGCACTATTCTCTTCAGTTAATATCTTTATAATGTGATTGTTTTATGCAACTCTGGAATGTAGATTTGTTTTTCCATATTTGTCTTTTACTTGTAATCTTGGTGCGAGTGCATTTTCTATGGAACTGTTTCAGCTTCAAATTCACTTTCTTAATAAGATGTTGTATTTGGACTTGTAACTTGCTTAAAGTGTTTCATTATGGTATTTAAATATTTAAACATGCATAGTTGAAGAAAAGAAAGACTGCATAATATAGTGAAAATCTTAAGATTTAATGTTATACCAGTTTATTTTAGTTCCCTTTCTGCTTCATTTTTTCTAGCTTACCCTTGTACCCCCCCCCCCCATAGAACTTAATGGTAACCTGGGGGTTGTGTTGAAGGCTGCTTCCACAGGGAGAATTTTTCATTTATGACCTTGTTGACTGCTTTCACTTGGGGATTTTACATGGTTGTGTCATTGCCATGCTTTCATGTCTGATGAGTTGACCAAATCTTTTTTTTTTTTTCTCTTTGCCCTATCACGTCTGGGTTTGTTTTGGCAAACTTGTAACAGAAATGTCAAATTAATATTTACTTTGTCTCTAAGCCTTTGGGAGTGAGGTGTGGGGGACTTGTGCAGTAATGTAGTTCCTGGATACTTCCTGTTGATTTTGTACATCTCCATTTTTATCGCATGGCTTCCTAGCTTGGCTATTAATTAAGCGTCATCTTCCTCTAACTTTGGCATAGTTAAGTCTGCCATAATTTCCATGTGTGACACTTTTAATTTCCACATCCTCTGCTTTATACACATTTTCATATCATTTTCAAAATGTTTTACTGCCTCTAGAGAATCTCTTAATTAGTTTTCTTGACATAAACTCCTGGAGTTTGGTAACAGCCTGTTTCTACTTTTTGTTGTGCTAAACATTTGTGTGCTGTACAGTTGCTATAAAAATAGATGCTTAATTGACAGTCTTTCTAAATTCGTGCATATTAGCCATAGCATTTTGAAGTTGTCCCCCTTCTTGTTTGGAGATTCCCCTTATTCTGCAATACTATAATCTTGCCCTTCTAAATAATTTGCATTACTGTTTCTTCATATATTTTCCCCTGTTATTTCTACCCTGTTTTTTAAACTTTCACTTTATCCCACTCATTATGTCTCCATTTTGAAGTAATGTCCATCTTCCTTAATATCTCTTATATCCACTACCCATTCTCCTTAACGGGTAAGGGAATGTCTCATCCTTTTTTCACCTGCATCTTTATTTCATTTTTATATGTGCATAATCTGAAATATTTCTTGTATGTGTCAAAGCTTTCAGGTAAATGCAAACAGTCCTGCAAAATATAATTTCTATCCAATGTAGCATTATTCTTATTATTATTCTTATGTTCACATATTCCATACCAAATATTTTCATATATTTCTTTATAAATCTGTCCTCCTTTTATTACGCTTTCCTTTCTAGATCTTCTCAATACATACTCACTACTGCAAACCAAATGAAGTATCCTACACTATACCATGACCCCCCCCAAAACGTGCACGCTGATTGGCCAGCGTGCCCGTTGTAAATCGAGTTATACTAATGGAAAAAGGTCCGGTCGCCCGGACTTTTTTCCCTTAGTATAACTCGTTTTTTTTTTAAAACACTGTCTCGCTATATTAAATGGGTTTAACATAGCGAGACAGCTTTAAAATAAGCAACGGAGATCTCCGTTGCTTATTTTAAAGCTGTCCCGCTATGTTAAACCCATTTAACATAGCGAGACAGTGTTTTAAAAAAAAGCAATGGAGAAAGCAAGATCTCCGTTGCTTTTTTTAGTGTCTCGCTATGTTAAATGTTAACATAGTGAGACAGTTTTAAAATAAGCAACGGAGATGTCCGTTGCTTATTTTAAAACTGTCTCGCTATGTTAAACTCATTTAACATAGCGAGACACTAAAAAGCAACAGAGATCTTGCTTTCTCCGTTGCTTTTGCACAACTCTGATGTACTGCGCAGGCGCGCAGTACATCAGAGCTGCCGCGGATGCCAGACATCTGCGGAAGGGCAGCAAACAGGCATTATACTATGCCATTATTTAAGAAAAGTAATAGTTTCTTTTCTTAAATAATGTCATGGTATAATAGCAATAACCCACTTCTGGGTGTGGGTAATGCTAAATTTACCCACGGTTGGCTTTGTTTGGTCCCTCGGGCTTCGCCCTCGGGACCAAACCACGCCAACCGTGGGTAAATTTAGCATTACCCACACCCAGGCGTGTGTTATTGCTATATTAATCCCCACTGAAAACTGATTATTTCTTCCAAACATGTTCTTATCTACTTAGTAGCAGTTTTTTGTGGTATATAAATGCATGCTAGTATAATCTTTTTGTACCTATGACCATAGCCCCTTACAACCAAAATATCTACCTTTTGATTATTGCCTTTTCCCCTCTTCTATCACTGTTTGGAGCCCCTCTACCAATAACTACAATTTCTCCCCTTTTCTGCTTCCCTGATATTCTGCTGATTTACATACTGGAATCCTTTCTTTGTCAGATTCACATGCTCATTTCTGTTGGTGTCTCCTGCAGCATTCATATTTGTACCCTAGATCTTCCTAATGTAATTCTGTGCTCGTATACTTGTATACCTGTAAGATCATTTACATTCCATGATATTGACAGAGTAGTTATGATAAAAAGGTATTATTCACACCTATTATACATGAGTTTTTTATGTGCATTTTATCTTGTGGTTTGCGCACACACAAATATCTGGCAGACTGATCTCTTATGCAGGTGCTTCCTTTCATCTCCGTTTGAACCCATGTCATATTTTTCAAGAAACTTCAATCCCTTTTTAACTTGGAAGAAATTTATGGGGAAATAGCAATACAAATTATTTATGCTAAAGCACTTCAGTTTGTTTTCTCACTTAACACCAGTTGCTACCAATTACTGTCTGTTCTTTCCTTATCTATATTCTGCTCCATACATGAAAAAAGATTGCATTCTTTCAGTAAACATTAACTTTTAGCTCTAAGAAAAAGTGCACTTGCTAACTTTTTATTTAGTGTGCTGAGCAAATAACTAGTTCTATAACGGTTTCACTTCTTAGTACATCAAACATTATTTTTCGCTGAACTTCTTGCTGCTGTATCTTTAAATATTTATAACTTTACCTTTTACATTTCTGTCCACAAAAGAGTACTTAATAGTGCTCGAGTTTAATTGCTTGCACCTATAGAGAGCTATTCTAAGTAAAAGCAGTTAGCAGTGAGGGGAAAATAGTAAGTTTGCAGATGCATGAACGAGCATTTGTAAATTTCACTGTTCATACTTCCCATGGCCAATTGCCTGCACCTGCAGACTTCTTGTCTGCTAATGAGAGCATCTGCTAATGGAAAAAGTAGTTAAGAACTTGCATTTGCAAGAAATATACATTTTTTCATTGCCTTTCACCATTTTATCATGTTTGTCAAGCTTAATTGCTTAACACTTGTCTGTAGCATAAACAGTAGACACCCACACGACTATAAATCAGGGGAAATTGTCTTAATTCTACATATAGTATGATCAGTGCACATTTGTATCCCATCCTAGCAGCCAGAGAGTACAACATCATTAACTTGTTTCTGTCTAGCCTTATCTTGTTATAGTATAAAGCATGTGTCTTGCAAATACTGGCTTGCTTTAGTATCTTTAGCACATACAACAGTGCCTCCCCACCTTACTTTTAAAATAATCCTAACTATGCACTATAAAAACTGGCTTACAGTATAACGTGATTTATGATTTTTTTTTAAATACATCTGTCTACTTACGGTAACCTATTCATTTTGTTCAGTGTCAGTCAAACATTAATGACATAAAAATTGGACAGATTACTGACCAGTTTAACTCTGTCAACAAAAATGCATTTTGATTTTCAGACACTTTTTCTTGCAAAGGTTATTCCTGTTGCAGTTGGGATTGATGCTTTCTCCCAATTTATATACCAATTTCAGTGTTGCTGGTGGACTTCCTGACCCTCTCCATCTCATAATACTTGTCTGTGGTTCAAATCCTAGGTACTCCTGATTCTTTTAGCCATCTCCTTTGTTTTTCTCTCTCTCAAGCATTTTCTTTAGGAACAATGAAAAAGGTTTCCCCTGGTAAAGTCTCTACATGGGCTTTGTTATTGGCAGAAAAACGAGAAGCAGGGTCTTTTGCTTGCTATCCCACCGTTTGCTGGATAAACTGTTTCATTTTCATTGATCTTCCAGGAAAATAATTATTCTTAAGACTGCTGAATATTGCAGCTTGAATCTCACACCTGCCTTTCAACTTTCCCTGATTTGCTGGGTTAAATGTGCTTCTGTTCTGCTTGGTATACAGTGAGTAATCATTTCCCACAAATACTCTACTATATTGCTAAATATTTTTTTAATACTACTTCCATAGTTTTTTTTTTGGTCAGGAGCAACTTTTTCTGCTGGTATGATTGCATCTTTACTATTAAAGGCCTTTGCTTCTTATGGCTAGAACATATACACAATGTGCCCTCTTAGTTAACAAATTCTGCAGGGGACACCAATACGTCTTTTTGCTGCACTGCTGTAAGATTCTTCCCAGCCAGAATTTCTCTTTTCCTTTTGTTTGATTTTTCTTTCAATTTTCTCCTTAGGTGCTCTGTTATTGATCAGTGAGGATCTTAATAATCCTATCCTGACATTCCCATGGTAGTTTTTAAACTTTGTATCTTGTATGCAAATAACACCGAGATGAGCAGAACAAGGATATGTTGGGACATTCACCCGTTGTGCTCATGAGGGACAAGGGGTGCTAAACTGGGGGTGAATTTGTAGTTGTCCAAATTATGTCCAACTAGAGTAAGAGAAGTACTTTGCTTTGTGGACCGGAAGACTATTCCACTGAAGTGGAGTTCACTGTAATGCATACCTTGTAATGCATACCTGCCCCTCCTACATATTCTGTTTGTCGCAGAAGAGACTAAAATCCATTGAGCAGGTGTTTATGCCACCAGTGGGAAATGATTACTCACTGTATACCAATATAATTATGTAATAGGGGCTGTTGATGCTGTATACACAAGGCAGAGGTTGCCACCCAGCAGCCTGTATGATACTGAGAACAGGAGAAAAGCTTTGAGATTTTCTTCATAGTTTTCATGATTTAGGCAATTTATTTTTTTTCTTGGTGAGGAAGTGTTGTGGTCATTCCAGTTGGGACAAGGATTTGGGCAAGTACATACCGAAAGGGGCAGTATACTGAATGAATTCAGAGTACAGTTGAATGATTATATCCTTGGAACTGGGTGCCATATCTTTAGATAAAAATTGTGCATTGAAAAAGGACTTGGATAAATGGTGATCAATAGATAGTTCGTTGTTGACATATGTTCGTAGATAGCTGACTACAAGATCAATTTTTTTACGGGTGTGTTGTCCATAGTGGTAGTTATAAGGAGAGCCAGGGTTGCTGAAGGATATGATTATACATTTCTTGGCATTTAGTTTTAGTCCATTGTTTTGACACTAGCTGTTTGTCTGGAAGAGGCCATCTTGGAGGATCACAGTTGCCTCTGGGGATTCCATGAAGGTGTTTTTTATCGAGGCACTAGAACAAAGGATTAGATCAGTGGCTGTTTTGTGTTTGGAGTCCTATATGTTGGTATCCTGTTGTATCCAGAAGGAGAGGAGAGGTGGTGTTGAGAATTTTGTGGGTCTATAATTACCTGTTTTCAGTGAAGTCCATGTAAAGAACAGTTGTGTAAAATCTTACCATATCGGTAGATGTCCTTGCCTTCACTGCTGCAGTATTTTGAACAGATGGGATTCCCCTGCCATGGAAATCTGAATGTCAGGCCAGTATACCAAAGACTATTTATTGCTTTTAAAAGGTTCTGCTGAATGTCACCCAAATGCTCCTTGTGTAGTAGCATATAGGGCATAAAGGTGATGTTCAGGCCTACCATAAACAGAACTGAATGCCCCAATAGAAACACAGTCCAAGAAACCCTAGAGGTAACCTGTACATCCAGGAAGGCAAAAGACGAGGGGCATGGAGGGAGTGAATACTGCAGCAGTGAAAGCAGGGGCATCTACAACTGCTGCAGTACTCTTAACAGATGGGAGAGTGCCAAAGCTCAAGAGGAAACATGGGTGGGGGAAGGCGCAGAAGAGCCCCTTTAAGTCATGAACGGCACTAGCAAAACCATCCCTAGCTCTAGTAATGACATCCAATGTGTAATGGTAAATGTATGCACAGAAGTTCAGATAGCTGCTTCAGGAATAGAATTGATATCTAAGCCCTTGGACAAGGTATTTGAAATAACCATTGCTGTAGTAGAATGAGCCTTAACTGAAGAAGGAATGCTCTTGCCATGAAAAGTGTAACAAAAGGAAATGGCCTTAGAAATCCAAGAATAAATAGTTTTCTTGGATCCAGCAACTCCCAAAAATCGTGGTTGAAAAGAGATGACTAATCATATTTTCTAATAGCCTTAGTCTTATCTAAATAAACCCCAAGTTGCCCATGCACATCCAGAGTATGCAGCACACTCTCACTGTCCGATTGAGGACAGGGGAAAAAGTAGGCTGATTAATAGACCGATTTCAGTGAGAGCTCATTAACCACCTTGGGCATAAAAGAAGGGTTAGAATGCAAGGACACTCTGTCCTCATGAAACGCTGAAAAAGGAGGTCAAGTTGTAAGGGCCTGCAACTCTGACACCAGTCTGGCAGAAGTAAGAGCTAACAAAAAAACAATGTAGCAAGGAAACTGAAGCAGCAGGCTCAAAAGGAGCCTGAGTCAACTTCTCCAAAACTAAGATTCTAGGGAGGAGGAACAGGTTTCCTGGGAGGGCTAATATTAAGGACACCTTTAAGAAGAGAGACCCAAAGGAACATCATAGCAAGTGGGTCCAGGTTATGAGAGAGACAGCAAATAGAAAACCTCTTCCATTTAGATAAGTAGGATTTCCTAGTAGTAGGTTTCCTGGCCTCCTGCAAGACTTCTATCGCCCACAGTGTATGTTGAAGCGTGGGCAGGTGGGGATGGATGAGAGATCTCTTGTCTTGTGTGATTAGATCCACCCTGTGAGGTAACTTGTGGTGATTGCCCCTGGCTAGATGCAGAAGTAGGAACTTAAGCCTACAAATCTTGCAGCTGACAATCTCCCCTCTGAATACCTAACAATAGCAGTAGAAGCCCTAGCTTATCCAGTCTCTTGTTGTAATTAATCTGTTCTTATCAGAAAGCTATGTCCCCCACACTGTGGAAAATATCCCAAGTCATTCCCCTCCATAAAGGTGGCTCCTCCACTGAACTTTCCAATTGCTACCTCTTGGCTAATAACCTCCTCTCCAGCACCCAGCGTGGCTTCAAGCCATACCACAGCAGTACTACCGCCTTGCTGTCTTTCACCCAATGCTATCCTTCATCATAAAAATAATGGCCTGTTCTACTCTGCTATATTACTGGATCTGTTCAAGGCTTTTGACATAGTCTCACACAAACTACTAATCTCTGTTCTCACTAACCTAACCTTTTCCCAATCAGCTACTAATTGTTGGCGGACAGTTAGGTCTGGCTTAATGACCTACAGTGGATATAAAAATGTACACACCCCTGTTAATATGCCAGGTTTTTGTGATATATAAAAAACGAGACCACAATAAATCATTTCAAAACTTTTCCCACCTTTTAATGTGACCCCATTACCTGTATAATTCAATTGAAAAACAAATCCTGTTAGGGGAAAAAATATAAAAAATTTAAAAAGTACAATAAGGTGGCTGCATAAGTGTTCACACCCTTAAACTAATACATTGTTGAAGCGCATTTGATTTAATTACAGTATTCAGTCTTCTTGGGTACACACCTGTCATCAGTTAGAGACGTAAAGTTCAGCTGTCCTAGTAGGATTTTCCTGGCATCTACTCGGTTGCCTGCTACAGCAAAAACTGTGGTTCTCTGAGAGCTTACAAAGCATCAAAGGGATCTCATTGTTGAAAGGTATGTCAGAAGGGTACAAAAAAAAATTCCACAGCCTTGGATATACCATGGAACACACAGTCATCAAAAAGTGGAGAAAATATGGGACAACAATGACGTTGCAAAGGACTGGACGCCCCTCCAAAATTGATGAAAAGACCAGACGAAAACTGGTCAGGGAGGCTGCCAAGAGACCTACAGCAACACTGAAGGAGCTGCAGGAATTCTGGCAAGTACTGGTTGTGTACTAACAACAATCTCCAGTATTCGCCATATGTCTGGACTATGGGGTAGGGTTGAAAGACAGAAGCCTTTTCTTACACAGAAAAACATCCAGGCCCAGCTAAAATTTGCAAAACAATAGATAGTCTCCCAAAAGCATGTGGGAAAATGTGTTATGGTCTGATGAGACCAAGGTTGAACTTTTTGGCCACAATTCCAAAAGGCATGTTTGGTACAAAAAACCCCACTTTGCATCAGCAAAAGAACACCATCCCCGCAGTGAAGGATGGTGGTGGCAGTATACCGCTTTGGAGTTGCTTTTCTTCAGCTGGAACTGGGGCTTTAGTCAAGGTGGAGGGAATTATGAACCGTTCCAAATACCAGTCACGTTTGGCCCAAAACCTTCAGTTGTCTCCTAGAAAGTTGAAGATTAAGAGGAATTTCACCTTTCAACACAACAATGATCCCAAGCATACATCCAAATCAACAAAAGAGTGGCTTCACCAGAAGAAAATTAAAGTTTTGGAATGGCCCAGCCAGAGCCCAGACCTAAATCCAATAAAAAATCTGTGGGGTGACCTGAAGAGGTCTGTGCACAAGAGATGCCCTCCACAATCTGACAGATTTGGAGCACTTTTGCAAGGAAGAGTAGGCATATATTGCCATGTCAAGATGTGCCATGCTGGTAGACTCCTACCCAAGAAGATTGAATGCTGTAACTTTTAAATCAAAAGGTAAAGTATTAGTTTAAAGGTGTGCACACTTATGCACCCATCTTATTGTACGTTTTATATTTTTTCCCCTAGCAAACTTGTTTGTGTTTTCAATTTAATTGTATAGGTTACATTAAAGTTGGGAAAAGTTTTGAAATTATTTATTGTGGTCTCATTTTTCTTTACATCACAAAAACCCGGCATTTTAACAGGGGTGTGTACACTTCTTTTATATCCACTGTATCTCCTCAACTTACTCTGTGTTCCCCAAGGCTCCATCCTTTATCCCCTATTCTCACTCTTCACCAATGATCTATTCACAGCCACCAAGCATGCCTGTCTTAAACAGTATGCAGATGACTCCACCCTCATCTGCTCAGCTGCAACTATAGCTGAACTTCACAAGATCACACTGTCTTTTCATCTGTAGAAAGCTGGCTATCTAATGCCCAGTTCACAAAAAACTAGGCGCAGTGTACAGAAACAGAAACAAACAATTCCTGACCAAGACAGCCAGAATTTTTGCTGCCAATTCCCACTTAATCTCCACTTTACTCTACACCTCTCCTGTACTTGCCTACCTTACACAAACAGACCTAAATAAGCTCAAGGCTCGCTACAATAAAATTGCTAAGTTTGCCACTGGTGCATTTTATTGCAGCCACCACTGTATCTCACTTGGAGAACTTGACTGGCTTGAACTCCCTCAACTTCTTCACCTGAATCAACTCTCTTGTGCACAAGTTAGTAAACTATCTTCTTAAAGTCCCATCCCTTCAAAACCTTCTCCAGCCCTACTGCTCCACTAGACCACTACACTCCAGCAGCAAAAATCTACTTCTAGTGACTAAACCCAAGAAATCAGTGGGAGAAGCACTATTCTCCTATGTCATATCCAGATTGTGGAACAATCTCCCATCTATAACCACACTACCCTCTTGCAATCACTTCAAGACTGCACTAAAAACCTCACTTAAAGTTTCTGGTTATGCCCATGCACCAATCCTGACTAGTAACCCTCCTTTTTACCTCCCCTTCCTCTCCCCTAGCCACCCTGCCTTACACCATCTGATCCTTGCATTCCTTCCTCTGCAGGCTCTAGTTCACCCTTTACCCTCCCTTTCTCTCCTCACTCAATCTCTCAGACCTGTTGTAACATGCTTAACTTACCTCACTTCATCTCAACTCCAAATACAAATCCAACTGACTTGCACCTTGCTTCCTCTCACTACCACATATACTACTCTGACTCCTCTAGCTTCCCCTTCCATCCCATTAGCCCTTCTAGCTTGTTCCACCTTCATGTGGAGCATCTGCTTTTATATCTGCTTGAGTTTAGTGCAATATTTGTATACAAGATTTAGGTGTGTGAGTTTGGAACGGTATCCATTCAATCTGTATATACATTCTACCTTTTATTCCTTGCCTTTAGCTAGATATTGGTATATCTGTTCATTACTATGTTTCATATTGTATGTGTAGCTAATGTTTGCTGCATTATGTATTATTTGCTATTGTATGTATATTCAATTGTTCTTCATGTGCTCTGCTGCTCATTTACTGTTCTGTGGAGCTTTTCTCCCCGGGCCTCCACTGAAAAAGGACCTGTGTCTAGTTGGAATTTCCCGGTGAACAAATGTAAGAAAGTAAGTAAATAAGTAGAGGGAACCAGTGCTGTCACGGCCAAAAGGGAGTCCCCAACAAGATATTGGGAGCATCCTGTTTGAATTTTGAACAGGACTTTCAGAATGAGAGGAAGGGGAGGGAATGTGTAAAGAAACCTCCCCTTCCAAGAAAATGAGGATATCCACCTTCCTCACCAGAGGACCAGGGACTCTGCCACAAAACAGAGGAAGTTGTCTGTTCAGCGGGGAGGCAGAGTCACTTGAGGTGTACCCCACTGGTGGATAATGTCCAGAAACTCCTCCCTGTGAATCATCAATTTGTGAGACTGAGTTAAGGACCTGGTTTAGTGTGTCTGCAACAATGTTCTGACCAGAAGGGATATAAGCTGCCTGAAGAGTCGCTTGATACTTGACAGCAAGAACCCATGCCAGAAGTTTCAACCGGCAAAGAAGATAAGATCTCGTTCCTCCCGGTTTGTGGTATTATCTGTGAACACCTTGATGGGCCCTGGAGAAAGAGGATGAAAGGTCTGAAGAGCCAGCAGAAGAGCTCTCATCTCTTTGACATTGATGTGCTCCTGCTGATGAGGCGACCACACCTTCTCTACTTTACTTTTAGGGAGCCAAATGTTTCCCCCCCATCCCATGTCTGAAGCCTCTGTGAACATTTCCTCAGAGGGAAGAGGGGGATGAAAAGGGATCCCTGGATTCAGACAACTGCCGAATCTACCAGTGAAGTTCTTGTCTGAGACCAGGAGGAAGAGGAACTACAAATTCTAGAGAATGTGCATGTTGGAGCCACACAGACTTCAGAAACCACTGAAACTTTTTCATGGCCAGAGGGTGCATCGGAATGGTGAGTGCCATGAAACCCAGAGCTCTCAAACTCCCTGGCTGTAATGGAAGCCAGAAGAAGAGTTTGAAAAAGAAAGGAGTTGAGGCCTTTGGAGGGGGCAGGGATGCAAGCATTGGCACCATCTGAATCCTTTAACCCAGAAAAACATCCTGAGAAGGAGCCTGAGAAGACCTTTTTGAAATTTATAGTGAACCCCAGGCTCTGAAGAGGGGAAACGGCAAAAGGAAGATTTTGCAAGAGTCTCTGGAGAAGGATGCCTGAATCAACAGGTTGTGTAAGTAAGGAAATATTTTGATCCCTCAAAGCCTACAAAAGGCAATTACAGGAGCAAGGCATTTGGTGTACACCCATGGGATAGTAGAAAGGCCAGTGGGCATAGCAGAGAACTGAAAATGCCATGAAGCAACAGAGAAATGCAAACGCTTTCTGAAAAGAGGATGGGTCAGAATACAGAGATAAGCAAAGCATCCTTGAGATCCAGAGACACCATATAGGCTTGAGGGAGCAATAGAGGAAACAAAATCTGAAGGGCAACATCCGAAAGGAAGGCACTTTTAGAGAAGTGTTTAGATGAGAGAGGTCCAGAACAGGTCTCAAAGTGCCCTCTTTTCTGGGCACTAAAAACTGTCTGGAGTAGAACCCTTTCCCCCTTTGGGACACAGGCACCTCTTGAATAGTACCTTGAGTCAAGAGATTTTGAAGAACCTCTGGGGGAAAGGAAGTTGTTCCGAGGAGGCTGAGGAATGCCCATAAAAGGAGGGGGGATTTCCACACCATGGAGCACCCCTGACGAATGATCGACAGAACCCAAGAATCCTGAGTGATCTGAAGCCAAAGAGAAGAGTGAAGAGTGAGAGGAATGTGGCTGGGGATAAATGGATAGTCATACAGCACCTGATTTGTTCAGAAAGGAAAGCTTGGGAGTCCCTGAAAACTTGATAGTCTTTGCAGGAGGAGCCAGTTTGCCTCTCTTCGTATCTTTAGTAAAAAGTTGGGATTGCCTACGAACAAAGGCAAACTTAGCGGGATAGTTTCTCTGAAATTTAGCCACAGGAGAAACATGTTTAAGCTCCTGTAAGGCCTTGCCCTTATCCTGAAGGGACTTAAACCAGTAGCAGCTTCCCCAAACCAAAGTTTAGAATCCAGAGGAGCATTCATCATCAGCTTGGCTCTGATGTCATCAGGTAGAGGTTGAAGCCTAAGCCAAGAATACCTCCTCAGTACTGAACCAAAAACAGTAGCCCTAGAAGAGGCAGCTGCTGCATGATAACTACATTTAATAGAATAATGAATGACTTAGAGGAAGTCCCTAGCAAGGAAAGAACAGAAGTTTTATCCTCTGAGTCTAGAAAATCAGAAATAAGTTGACAGGCCTGAGAGAAGAACCACTGACACATACCTAGACATATGGGACTCCTGATTAATAGCTCTAAAAGCTAGGGTAGCAGAAGTGTAAACCTTCTTACCCCACCTTTCCTTAGTTTGCTGTCCTTGTTAGAAGGCAATAACTTGGGTGAAGGAAGCAATTGATACTGCTTATCTGAGGATACAGACATGACAGAGTGGTCAGCAGCAGGACAATAATATAGGAAAGAACAATCCTCAGGCACCCTATAAATCCTAAGAACAAAAAAAGCACAACTGCGATAAAGTGAAGTTAATCAACAAACTATCAAGTCAATAGAAAAAAACTTCACAGCACTGAATTAAGAGCAAAATTTTAATGTGAATGTCTTCCGGATGAAGGACTTTGTCCGAAAGCTTTGGTATTCACATTTAAATTTTGTGTTTTTTTTTTTTTTTTCTATTGACCCTATAAAACCTGTTGGTATTCCTGGGAGCAGGGGGCAGAGACTCAGGTGCATGAGAGGCAGTGGAAAAAGCATCTAGCAAAGCAGCCAAAACGGGAGGAATAGTTGCAGGTTTAGGGGATTCCAGCTGCAGCAACTCATAGTACCTCTTATGGATATCGGAGACCTGAGCACAATCCCACTTAAAAATCCTGGAGAGTGTGTCTTCAAAGGGAACAGTTGGAGTGGTAGGTTCCTCTGGAGTAGAATGTCAGGGATTCACTGTCCAAGTCTGACTCGTCCTCAGAAGAATCCTGTTATCCAGGCCTTTTAAAGGGAGTAGAGGACCAAGGAGGAGCACTACAACCCCTTGAGGAGGCTTTAAGGACATTAAAGCAGCAAATAGCCCCTGAGTGAATGCCTGCCACCCAATTTGTGGAGCGTAGGAGCAGAAGAAACCTGTTTGTGTTTTTTAAGGGAACGTCCCCTCCAAAAAACTGAGAAGGCTCAGACACAGGACAGCAGTCGAGAACCGTAGTAGGAACTTCTACCCCAACCAAAAACTGAGGAACTCCCCTAGGCCCCTTGAAAAAAAGTCAACTGTGGTTCCTCATGAACATTCGAGATGGATGCCTGCAAAGCGTCCTTGGATGTGCTGCCGGCCCAGACCCTCACTAGCCTCTGCCACGGTAGCGACAGACAAATCCGACAACACAGCCGGGCGAGGCTTCGGGTTTGTAACTACCTCGGGAGAAATACCTGGCAGAGGCTGGACAGCGGAAGATACGGTCATACCTTTTTCACCTACTTGCCTAACTGACCCTTGGGGCGGGAGATTCCTTTCCTTGTATTTTTAACGAGAAGCTTAAGATGCTGGTTCTCAAGACAGAAGGAAAGAGAAGAAAGGCTATTGAACAAACGCATGACAAATAGAACAAGACGTGTGGTTATGAGAAGCTCCTAGACTAAAAAGACAGTTTCAAAAAAACAGAAGCAGCAAAACAAACTAACTAAAAATGCTGGCAGGCAGAGTTTCACAGGCACAAACCACTCGGGTGATGATAAACCAAAGGTGTATTTAATGATAAAAATCCACAAGAAAAACAAAATGTGCGTGCTTTCGTTAAACAAGTGTCATCTTCATCAGGCACCATTAAAAATGTAAGACAGCCATTTATATACATATAAAAAAGACTCCGGGTAAGCAAAGAGACAGCTAGCTAAGCAACACTGAGACAGAACATTAACACCTTGATGACTGTGTTACAGTTGAAACTGTTGCATCTTAAATACAACTAAAACCTGTAATTAAAAGATAAATTATTAGTCTCATACTTGTGTCATGAATGATTCTAAATAGGATAAAACTAAAACCAAAGTAATTTTTAAAATCTCATGTTAAATATTCACATAATGCTAAAATGTTTACCAAAGCCAAATACATACAAAAGTGCTTGTGCTGAACAAATGTTTTGAGATATTTTGCTCCTTTTGTAGGGCTTGTAATTTCAATACAGGAGAGATGGATGTCCTGTAAATTATCCTGGCCCCTTTCTTACTGAGTC